>NC_066556.1:10081389-10136926 GCF_024679095.1 Eriocheir sinensis
TACATTGTGTAAGAGGAAAATTATTTAACTTAAGGAAAATTATTGATAAGACATTTACGTTATTAATAGAAAAAGACTGTCCTTTTTTGCTGCCGGGATATACTGATGATGATGATGATAATGGTGATAACAATAACAACGACAAGAAGATCATAAGGCAAGAATAGTGAAAACAAAATCTCATAAATACTCAACCCTCCATCTCTATCTCTCTTTATCTTTTTCGCTATCTCTCTTTCATAAGCCCCATACGCACACGACCCTTCCTCATACCTACACTGGAAACAATCGAAAAGATATATTAGTAATTCCTAAACTAACTAACCGAATTAAAACAGAAGTATTTTATGTCAGGTTGAATACTTTTCTTTCTTAACTTGTCAAAGCATTCTTAAATACATTTTTTATACTTAATAATCACAAAACCAAACATAACAAAGACAAACCACGACTACAAAAAAGTAAACAGTTTAAAACCTCACGTGATTATTTTTGCATATACACCGCCCACATTTTTCATCCTAACCTCCTCTTCCTTCTCCTCTTCTCCTCCTCCTTTTTTCTTTGCCTTCCGTCATCACCTCCTCGGGGTTGGCACTTGAGGCGGCTCCGTTTTCCCGGCCATTAGATTAACGACCCGGCTCGGTGTCCAGCCTCGCCTCGCCTCGCCCAGCCTGACAGCATATTCCCAATCTCTCAACGGCTGTGTGGACCCCGAGTAAAGGCGCTTGGCTGTGGCTTCGAAACTAACCAATGGATATTCTGGAAAATACTCTCACTGTGACTCTCCCTCAATATTACCGTTACTGATACCAACTAAACCTAACCTAACCTAACCTGCCCTGTTTAAGAGTAGGTGCCAGACACTTGAAGAGAGATAGGGAGTACGCGACCCTCAGTAGTGAAATGAAATGGGTCACTTGTAGATTTTAGTTCGTGTGGGGGGATGGGGGGGTTGTGTGTGGGGCGGGGGTGGAGTAAGCGGGGCGTGTGGGTGTGGGTATGAGGAAGGGTCGTCTCTGTATGGGGCTTGTGAAAGAGAGATAGAGAAAGAGATCAAGAGAGATAGAGAGAGGAAGGGATGAGTATTTATCAGTTTTTGTTTTCATTATTCTTGCTTTTCGTATTTCTCTCTCTCTCTCTCTCTCTCTCTCTCTCTCTCTCTCTCTCTCTCTCTCTCTCTCTCTCTCTCTCTCTCTCTCTCTCTCTCTCTCTCTCTCTCTCTCTCTCTCTCTCTCTCTCTCTCTCTCTCATTTCTTCATATTTTTAATCTTCTCAACAGCCATATCCAATCTGAGTGAGTCATATCTTCTTTTTCCTCCTCTTCTTCTTCCTCCTCTTCTTCTTCCTCCTCTTCATCCTCCACCTCCTCTTCCTAGTTCTACTCCTCCTCCTCCTCCTCCTCCTCCTCCTCTTCCTCGTCCTACTCTACCACTGCTACCTCGTCCTCCTTCTCCACCACCACCTCCTCCTCCTCCACTACCACCACCACCACCACCACCACCTCTTCCTCCTCCTCCACCACCACAACCACTACCACTTCCTCCTCCTACTCCACTACCACCTCCTCCTCCTCCTCCTCCTCCTCTTCCTCCTCCTCCTCCTCCTCCTCCTCCTCCTCCTCCTCCTCCTCCTCCTCCTTCTCCTCCCCTCCTCTTCCTGGCCGTCAGCTGGAGGTCATGGGGGCGCCGGCCATGACCTCTGACCAATCAAGTCTCAACATTATCTTTTATTGGCTCCTTCAAACGTCCTTAACGCCATTATCTGGGAGCAGCTGGCAGGGGGGAGGAGGAGGAGGAGGAGGAGGAGGAGACTGAGGAGTGGTGAGTGGAAAGGAGTGAGGGAGGCAAGGAAGGAGAGGAGAGAGGAAGGGAGGAGGTGGTTAGAGGGAAGAGGTGGAGGAGGGGGTGGAGGGAAAGAGGAGGGGGGAGGGAAGTGGAGGAAGGGAAGGGAAGAGGAGATAAGCAAGAGATGAAATCGAAAGTGAATTCATATTTTTGTGAATTATGAAATGATCTTTTTACGCTTCCTTTAATGACTTCTTTTATATTTGCTTTCATATAATTTGTTGTTTTTATTGTTTTTTTATTTGTTAGTTAATTGCTTTTATGCTTTTCTCTCCGTTCTCTCTCTCTCTCTCTCTCTCTCTCTCTCTCTCTCTCTCTCTCTCTCTCTCTCTCTCTCTCTCTCTCTCTCTCTCTCTCTCTCTCTCTCTCTCTCTCTCTCTCTCTCTCTCTCTCTCTCTCTCTCTCTCTCTCTCTCTCTCTCTCTCTCTCTCTCTCTCTCACACACACACACACACACACACACACACACACACACTTTATTATATTTATGTTTATCTGTTATTTCTTTCTTCCACTCTCGTTTCGCGTCTCCCTCATTTCCTTCCTTCGCTTATCTTCGGCCACTCTCCTTCACACCTCATTTATCCCTCCTTCCGCCCCTCATCCTTTCTTCCTCAACGTCCTCATTTGCATATTCATGTCATTTATTCATTTCTTTCCTCCTCCGTATCTTTTATCTCTCTCCGGGTTCCTCTCTTTTTCTTCTTCCTTCTCTCTTTCCCCTTTCCTTGTACGTGTCTTATCTTGCGGTTCCTGTTGTTGTTGTTGTTTTATAATCTTCGCACTTGTCTCCTTCCCTTCTTTTCTTTGTTCTTTTTCCTTTATGTCATTTTTCAGTCTTTTCTTTTCTCCTCCCCCCTTCTACGTTTTTTTTTTTTCAGTTGTTATTGATGTTTTGTCATTTTTTGCCTTTATTTTCATCCCTTCGCTCCTTTTTTTTCTTTTCCTTCATTTCAGTTTTCAGTTTTTTCTTTGTTTCCTTTTTTTTATCATACAATTGCTTCATCTTTCCCGTCTTCCTCCTGCATCCTTTTAACTCCATCTTTCTTTTATCTCCCCATCTCTTACTTTTTCCTCCTCATCCTCCTTCCATCAGCCTCTCTCTTTCTCTTCTTTCTGCAGTATCAACAAGTGTCCTACCTCCTGCTCTCTCTCTCTCTCTCTCTCTCTCTCTCTCTCTCTCTCTCTCTCTCTCTCTCTCTCTCTCTCTCTCTCTCTCTCTCTCTCTCTCTCTCTCTCTCTCTCTCTCTCTCTCTCTCTCTCTCTCTCTCTCTCTCTCTCCGTTGTTCTTTCTCTTCTATCTTCCTTACTTCCATTGATTTTTCTCTGTTTTTTTAATCAGTTATTCTCCTTTTGCTTGTTTCTTTCTTGCATATCCTTCATCTTTCTTCCTGTCTTTCTTTTCCCTCCTTCCCTCCTCTATTCCTTCATGTATTTCTTCCTGCACCTCTCTTTGTCTCTTTTTCTTCTTTCCTTCTTATACCTTCCTTCCTCCCTCTCTTCCATTTTTCCTTAATTTTCTCTTTATTCTATCCTTCCTTTTTTTCGCTTCTCGCATTTTATCCTTTCAATTATCTCTTCAACACCTTTCCTTTTGTCTACCTTTCCATCTCCTTATATTATCCTCCTCCTCACAAACCTACACACCCCAATCCCTTATACAATTTTCCTTCATTCCTACCCACTCGTTTCTATTCTCCGCTTCCCACAAACCTTCCCGAGATTAAATTCACGTGATTGATACCAGGACGGACACAAAGATAGAGGATGATAAAAGAGCTACAATTATAGAACCAAAAGAATGCACGGAGGAAACATGAGACGGAGGCGCAAGAAGAGGAGGAGGAGTAGGAGGAGGTGGAGGAGGAGTAAGAAGAAAAAAGAAACACTAGAATAAAAGGGAGAGAGGGAGAGGGAGAAGGAGTGGGAGGGAGAGAGAGAGAGAGAGAGAGAGAGAGAGAGAGAGAGAGAGAGGTTTGGCCACATCAGGATACCAAACGACTAGCGCTTATGAGACAGCTTAGGGGAGAGAGGGAGGGAGGGAGGGATAGAAGGATAGAGAAAGAGAAAGGAAAGGAGAGAAGGACGGTAGAAGGAGAAGGAGGAGGTGGTGTTGGTGGAGGAAAGCAAGGTAGGAGGAGGCGATTTGGGGAGGAAAGCGAAGGAGGAGAGAGGTAGGAATAGAAGTAGAAGGAGGAGGAGGAGAAATTGGCGTCAGGTAGTAGTATTTTAAATAGGTAGGTTGGAGCTGAAGGGAGAAGAAAGGAGAAGAGAGAAGGACGAGAGGAAAAGGAAGAGAAGTCGTGAGAGGAGAAGGAAGAGGAAGAAATCAGTCCCAGGAAGAAGAGGATAGCAGAGGAGACAGATGGGGAGGGGAGTCAGGAATAGGAGGAGAAAGACGAACAGAAGAAGGAGGATAAACCGAAAGAAGAACAGGAAGAGGAGGAGGAAGAGGAGGAAGACAAAGAGGAAGAGGAATAGAGGTAGGTAGATAAAGGTAGACAACAGCAGAGGCGGCAACGGTGAACACGGAGAGAAGAAGGTGAAGGAAGAAGAGAGGAGGAAGAGAGGAGACGGAGGGGAGATAGGTAGACAGAGACAGCGGCGGTGGTGGCGGAGGCGGTGGCGGGGGCGGGGGCGGGTGCGGGGGCGGGCGGCAACTTAACGAGACCACGTAACACTCACAATCACAGAAAGATTACAATAGTGGGTCTGACTTATGCCGCCATCCCTCACGCCGAGAGATTGTGGCGGCGGCGAGGAGGTGATGCGGACGCTGATGGGGCTGGTGGTGGTGGTAGGGGGCGGGGGTTGATGGTGGTGGTGGTGAGGGGAGTTCGAATCCATGGTTGTGGTTGGAATTATAATGGCTAATGTTTTGGTAGCGGTGGTAGTAGTAGTAGTAGTAGTAGTAGTAGTAGTAGTAGTAGTAGTAGTAGGTGAAGGAGGAGGAAGAGGAGGAGGAGAAGCAGGAATAGTAGTAGTAACAGTAGTAGTAATAGTAGTAGTAGTAGTAGTAGTAGTAGTAGTAGTAGTAGTAATTGTTGTTGTTTTTATTTTGTCATTGTTGCTTTATTTTAATACTTTTATGTTGTAGTAATAAGAATAAAAGTAGTAGTAGTAGTAGTAGTAGTAGTAGTAGTAGTAGTAACAGTAGCAGTGGTAGCGTTTCTCATAATCTTCCAGGATGTCTTTTTTCTCTCCGCTCTATTGTTTGTGCTACTGTTTACATGGGAGGGAGGAGGAGGAGAAAGAGGAGGAGGTCGTAGGGAGGCAGGGAGGGAAGGGGGGGGAGGAAAGGTAGGCGGAAAAACAATATTGTCGACGCCGTAAAACCAGTTCAATATTGACCACTAAAAGCCAAGGACCAGGACGCCTTTTGTGTTGTCTCTCCTTAGGGAAGAGTATATACACGTGGGGAGGTGGAGGGAGAGGGAGGGTGGAAGAAGGAATGGATAAAATAGGAGAAGATGGAGGAAGGGGAGAAGAGGGAATGTATAATGAATAGGAAGAAGGAGAATGGGAGAATAAGGAATGCATAAGGTAGGAGAATCCGGGAAGAAGGAATGAATAGGGTAGGAGAAGAAGGAGAAGGGAAAAGAAGGAATAGATAAGAGAATGGAAAGGCTGGTTAAAGGAAGAAAGGGGAGGAAGAAGTGTAGATTAAATTGCTTCTTGACTGGTTACGTTATTGTGGAAAGGGAGAAGAACTGCTCATAAGGGAAAAAGTTACCATAGAGGAGCTGGATACGGGGGGAAAAGTGAAGATAAGAGGAAGATACTATAATGGAAAGGTTGGTTAAAAGGAAAAGGGGAAGAAGTGAGGCTAAGGCAAGGGATGGGAAAGGAAAAGGTCCTGTGAGTGAAGATGGTACCAAAGCAAAACTGGATATGGGGGGAAAGGTAAAGATGAAAGGAAGATTATATGGATTAGATAGTTGAGAAAAAAATGTAGAAGGAAGGTTGAGGCAGTAGATGGGAGGGGAAAGAATGGCTGGTAAAGAAAGATGGGATAAAAGGAAGACTTCATATGGAAAAGAAAGTAAAGAGGAAGACTAGATGATAGAGTGGAGTGTTAGAAGAAAATATGGGAAGAAATGAGGCTGGGACAAGGAATGGGAAGGTTGAGGCAGTAGATGGGAAGGGGAAGGACTGGCTGGTAAAGAAAGATGGAATAAGAACAAGACTTCATACGGAAAAGAAAGTTAGAGAGGAAGACTAGATGATAGAGTGGAGTGTTAGAAGAAAGTAGGAGAAGAAATGAGGCTGGGACAAGGAATGGGAAGGGAAACGAAGGATGGAGAAACGATAAAATAGAGAGATGAGGCAAACACGACACTGGGGAAGGGAAGAGGACGAGGTGGAGGGGAGGTTGGGGAGGAAGTGGAGGGAGGCAAAGGATGAGGAATGAAGGTAGGTTAAGAATGACACTTTATTGATGGGAGCTTGGAAGGGGAAAGTGGAAGGAGAATGAGTTAGTGAGTGGATGTTAAAGGGAAGGAGAGGAGAAAGAGTAGGAATAAGAGGAGCTTGAGTAAAGAGGAGAAAGAGAGGTATAGTGTGTCACATAGGTGGGTCTAAAGATGAAGAGAAGAGGAAGAGGAAGAAGGCATGTTATAAATAAGGAGACATAGCAAAGGAATGTGGAAGAGAATGAGGAAAAGGAGCGGAAAGGTGTGGAAAACGGAATAGGGAATAGGGAAACAAAGGGATGTGGAAGAGAAAGGAAAGGAAAATGAAAGGTGGAGTCGTGTGGTAATGTTTGAAGGTTAGGATGGAGAAGAGAAAGGAAAGAAGGGGAGTAGAGAGGGGTGGAAAAGGGGAGCGAGGAAGGGAAAGAGAAGGGCAAGAGAGCAGTGGAATAGAATAAGTGACCATGCATATAAATGAAGGCAGGAATGAATTAGAGAGAGAGAGTCTTGTATGTAGCTAGAGAGAGATGAAGCTTAAAACCTTCAACTTTAGCACAATCTTCTGTAAGCCCTGTTTAAATAAAAAAAAACTGACAGACAATAACAAAAGAGAGAAAGTTGATTGCAAGAATGGATAAAATCTATTACATAACTTTTTTTTTTATTTTCCTATTTTTTCACTTATTTTTTCTTCCATATTTTCTATCCTTTTTCTCTCTTTATCTATTGATCTATTTATCTCTGTCTCTTTAATACCCTCTCTAGTAAGCGCCATCCCTTCCCTTATCCTTCCCTTCCTTTACCCTTCCCCTCCTCTTCCCTTCCCTTACCTTCCCCTTCACTCTTTTCCCTTTCCTTACTCTCTCCATACCCTTCAATTTTCTTCCCTTCCCTTTTCTTCCCTTCTCTTCCCTTCCCTATCCTACCCTTTCCTTCCCTTCCCTTACTATTCCCTTTACTTTCTTTCCCTTTCCTTACTCTCTCCATACCCTTCAATTTTCTTCCCTTCCCTTTTCTTCCCTTCTCTTCCCTTCTCTATCCTATCCTTTCCTTCCCTTCCGTTCAAAATTCTTCACTTCTCTTCCCTTCCCTAATTCCTTCCTACAATAACCTTTCCCATATCTTCCATTATCTTTTCTTTATTTTTTCCTTCCCTTCCCTTCCCTTCCCTTCCCTATCTTAACCCTTCCCTTCCTCTCCCTTAACTACCTCTCCTCCGTTCCCCTTCCCTTACCCTAACCCTTTCCATTTACCTTTCATCTAGTACCCCTTCCCATAACCATCACTTCCCTTCTCTTCCCTTCCCTTTCCTTCCTTACCCTTCCCTTCCCTTCCTTACCCTTCCCTTCCTTACCCTTCCCTTCCTTTCTCTTCCCTTTCCTACCCAACCCTACCTTACCCTATCCTACAGTACCTATTCCTTCTCTTTCCTCTTCCCTTCTCTCCCCTTTTTCTCAAGCATATCTTCCCTTCCCATCCTTCCCTTCCCTTCCCTACCCTTCCCTTCTCTTCCCTACTCTTCCCTTCCCTTCCCATCCCTTCCATTCCTTCTTCCCTACCATCCTTTCCTCCTTCCTCCCCTACTTCCTTCCTTCCTTCCCTTCTCTTCCCTTCCCTTCCTTACCCTTCCCTTCCCTTCCATATCCTTCTCTTCTATACCCTTCCCTTCCCTTTCCTTCCCATCCCTTCCCTTCCCTTCCCTTCCCTTCCCTTCCCTTCTTTTCCCTACCCTTCCCTTTCCTATCTATCCCTTCCATACCCTTCCCTTCCCTTCCCTTCCCTTCCCTTCCCTTCCCTTCCCTTCCCTTCCCTTCCCTTCCCTTCCCTATCCTAGCTTTCTCTTCCCTTCCCTTCCCTTCCCTTCCCTATCCTAGCCTTCTCTTCCCTTCCCTTCCCTTCCCTTCCCTTCCCTTCCCTTCCCTATCCTAGCCTCCTCTTCCCTTCCCTTCCCTTCCCTTCCCTTCCCTTCCCTTCCCTATCCTAGCCTTCTCTTCCCTTCCCTTTCCTTACCTGCCCTCACGCACTCTTCAATATTACCACCTGGTCGCCCTCACCTGCCTAACCTCCTTCATCTACAATTTCCTTCCCTCTCTCACGCTTTTTCTGGCCGTTCCTCTTCCTCACTTCTCCTCCGCCGCGTCCTCTCATCCTTCTCGCTCGCTTCATTCTCCGCCGGCCATACCTCTCTCCCTCATTTCACTTCTCTCCCTTCCTCATCCGTCTCATTCATCTCTCTCTCTCTCTCTCTCTCTCTCTCTCTCTCTCTCTCTCTCTCTCTCTCTCTATCTCTCTCTCTCTCTCTCTCTCTCTCTCTCTCTCTCTCTCTCTCTCTCTCTCTCTCTCTCTCTCTCTCTCTCTCTCTCTCTCTCTCTCTCTCTCTCTCTCTCTCTCTCTCTCTCTCTCTCTCTCTTTCATGCCTTGTTATTTGCAGCATCCCTCTCCTGAGAATATTTATCAAGTCCTTCCTTTCAGCTTTCCTATTTTTTCTCTGTTTATTTTCTGTGGATCAAATTTTATTTCTATTTTAGTCCCTGTTTCTTTATTTGTGGGGTTGTGATCCGTTCTCTTTACCTTTTATATGTTTTTTTTTTGTTTTTTTGTTTTATTTTCTTGATTTTCTTTCGTTGTCATCGTTGTCTTCATCATCGTAATTTTATTCTTCTTTTGTTTATTTATGTTCTTGTTCATGTTGTTTTTCTCGTTCTTCCTATTCTACTTCCTTATATTATTATTATTATTGCTATTTTTTTATCATCTTATTCTCTCATATTTACCTTCGATACTAAAGGTTTTAAAAGCTCATTACGTTATGCACCTGCAGCCTCGCAAGCACGCACACACAAACACACAAACACACACACACACACACACACACACACACACACACTAAAGGCCTCACTCCGTCTCCTTTACCTTCCACACCTGAGCTCACCTGCTAACTAACCCAACTCCACCTTAACCACGAAGAACACCTGTGGCTCTCTCTCTCTCTCTCTCTCTCTCTCTCTCTCTCTCTCTCTCTCTCTCTCTCTCTCTCTCTCTCTCTCTCTCTCTCTCTCTCTCTCTCTCTCTCGCTCTCGCTCTCTCGCTCTTGCTCTCGCTCTCGCTCTCGCTCTCTCGCTCTTGCTCTTAACATTTATCTCATTTTTCTCTCACGGCATAAAATTTATCTCCTCTCATGTAATTCTTTTATCATATCTTTCCTTTTCTAAGTAGTTTTGTTATCTTCTCCTGTTCCTTCTACTACTCCTCTTCCTCTTCCTCCTAGTCCTCCCTCTCCTTCTTTACCGCCTCCCTATCTTCCTTATTCTCCTTCTCCTCTTCCTACTCCTATTTCGTCCCCTCCTAGACCTCTCCCTCCTCCTTCACTTCCTCATTCTTCTCCATCTCAAGTGTGGATAGAATTTCATTACATCACCTGCTCCGCGTCGCTCAAGCCGCCAGGTGTTGTGTGGCGCTGGGAAAGGTGTTCAGAGAAGGACGATGAGCCGCCTCCCTCCCTCCCTGCCTCTCTGCCTCTCTCAGTCTGCCACCTTTTATGAGATTCTCGCCCTGGGACTCATAAGAAGGAGGCGTTTGGTGTGCTTGAATAATATTACCACCTTGACGGCGCTCTCGGCTTTTCTTGACTCGTTCGTGTTTTTATTTGCCTTTGTGGGTTGTTGAGGTGGTGCTGGTATGAAATGTCTTACCTTAGTTGATGTTTTATGTGTTTTTTGTGGATGTTTTTTTTTTTTTTGGTGAGGTATTTTTTTGTTTGTGTTTAGTTGTTTCTTTTGTTATGTTTATCGTGTTTTACGTTTTGTTTCTTTGGTGTTTGAGTTGATAGTATTATTTTTTCTCCCTTCATTTTTTTTATAGTTTTGTGATTGCTGTTTTCTGTAGATGGTTTTAAGTTAGTGTTTTGTTTGTTGTTTTCGTTTGTTGTTCTCGTATGTTTATCTTGTTTTATTTTTTTCAGTTTTTGGTTAATCTGAGTTGATGGTGTTAATTGTTTTCCCTGCCTTTGATGTCATTTTATGGTTTTATAATATATTTTTGTGGGGTGGGATAATATAATCTTTACCTTTAGCTGATGTTTTGTTGTTGTTTTCATGTGTGTGTTTTTCTGTGTTGCTTTTTTTTTTGTAGTGGTAATATATTCTTTTTCCTTCAGTTTTTGTTTTGTGGTGCTAATCCAATTTGGGCGTGTATTCCTGTTTTATTATTTATTCGTTTGTTTACATATTTACAACTTGATTTCTTGATTAATTGATTTACTTGCTTATTTACTTATGTATATACTTGTTTACGTATTGATTCATCCGTCTATTTATTTGTTTATTTATTTCTTGCTTGCTCTCATTGAATTAACACGATGAATTCCAGACACTTTTGACAAGAACGAAGTGCGTCATGTTTTAGCGAGCATTTTGTTGTGAGCTTTATCGATGTTATAACACTCCCCCCCCCCCTCTCTCTCTCTCTCTCTCTCTCTCTCTCTCTCTCTCTCTCTCTCTCTCTCTCTCTCTCTCTCTCTCTCTCTCTCTCTCTCTCTCTCTCTCTCTCTCTCTCTCTCTCTCTCTCTCTCTCTCTCTCTCTCTCTCTCTCTCTCTCTCTCTCTCTCTCTCTCTCTCTCTCTCTCTCTCTTCTCTCCCTTCCGTGACTCTAATCCAATTAATTCATAAAATAGATCATTAGTCGTTCAATCAACGTATTGTAAAAACTGACTGACCAACTCACCTTTCCGCCAGTCAGCCAGTCAGTCAATCAGCCATTCATTCAGCCAGTTATTTAATCATTCAGCCACTCAATCAGTCAGGCATTGAGTTATACATCCAGTCATTCAGTCAATCATTTAGTTAGACAGTCAGATAGTTTTCCAACCATTTAGTCAACCCTTCAGCCAGTCAGTCAGTCAGGAATTCAGTTAACTAGTCAATCAGCCTCAGCCATTCAGTCAAACAGTCAGACACCCACTCAATCATTCATTCATTTACTCGGTCAGTCAGTCATTTATTCAGCCATTCAGTCAACCAGTCAGTCATTCAGCAACTCAGTCACACAGCCAGTCATATCAGTCAGTCAGGCAACCATTCAGTCAAACGACCTTAATATCTGTCATACTTTCATTCGGTCAGTCAGACAGCCATCCAGTCAGTCCGTCAGTCAGATAACATATCACTCACTTTGTTACCTGACCACGTCCACAATGTTATGTTTACCTGTGCGTGTGAGGTCATTAACTTCTTTTATTAACGGCAATACCTGAACATTTGTTGGTTCTAATAATTATTCCCTGTTTGTAGCATCTCTTGTTATCATATATTACTTTCTTTTCATTGGGGGCTTAAATATGTGTGTGGGGGAGCGGAGGGTGGGGAGGAAGGATTTTGTGAATAGTATGTGTGTGTGTGTGTGTGTGTGTGTGTGTGTGTGTGTGTGTGTGTGTGTTTATGTATGTGTGTCTGTCTGTTAACTAATGTATTAATGTCGTATGCATGCAAAGGTGTTACAATAAATTAGTTTGCATCTCAGGAACGGATAATGATATAATTGCCGCGCGCACGCACACACACACACACACACACACACACACAGATCTAATAATTTACAATTTGAGAGAGAGAGAGAGAGAGAGAGAGAGAGAGAGAGAGAGAGAGAGAGAGAGAGAGAGAGAGCCTGTGTTATCCTGTCTCGCTACTGCTTTTTTATCCTTTTATAATTATATATGTCATGGCAGGAAGCGGCGGCCACACACACACACACACACACACACACACACACACACACACACGCACGCACGCACACACGCACACATGTACACACTAACGACGCACATGTAAATTAGGGTTGCGTGTGATCTTTATTTTTGTTCATAATCGCGTCAGTTCCAGGTGTTGCGTGTGTGTGCGTGCGTGCATGTGTGTGTGTGTGTGTGTGTGTGTGTGTGTGTGTGTGTGTGTGTGTGTGTGTGTGTGTGTCACGTGTCCCGGGCTCATAAACTATCCCAGAATTACATCCTTCCCTCTGTAATCATTTTCTTTAAAGGATTACTGATTCTTACGGAAGGAAGGGAGGAAGGAAGAGGAGAAGGGAGAGGAGGAGAGGAGGAAGGAGGAAGAGGAGGAGCAACAAAAAATAAAAGGAAAATCATAAGTATAATCTTCCCTATGCCTTTATCATCCTCTACCTCCGCCTCCTCCTCCTCCTCCTCCTCCTCCTCCTTCTCCCCGCCTGATCAATGTCATCACCACCATCCATCGGTCGGTAATTAAAAAGAATCACGCCACCCACACGCCATCACAGGTGCAACCGCTTACCTGGCCACGTGGGGCATGTCATTAACCTTACCTGTGCCACCTGAGCTTGGGGAAGGAGTGAATGAGGAGGAGGAAAAGGAGGAAGAGGAGGAGGAGGAGGTGGTGGAGGAGGAGAAAGAAGAAAAAAAAGTGAAGTAATAGTAGAAGAAAAGGAATATAGAAGACTGGGAGTGTGTTTAAAGAAATGGAGGATTTTTTTTTTTTTGAGAAAGAGAGAATGAGCGAGAGAAAAGAGAGAATAATAGAGGATAGAAGAGAGAATGAGAGCAAGACAGAGAGAAAGAGAGAAGCGAGAATGAGAAAGAACCAAAGAGACAGAGAGGAAGAGAGACAGATATAGCGTGTCGCAACCCCTTCTTAACTAACCCCCCGTTCTCTTCTCTTCGCCAGGAATCAGCATGCATAAAGGATACGCCTTCGTCCAGTTCACCAACCCGTTCGATGCCCGCTCAGCCTGCATGGGCGAGGACGGGCGGGGAGTGTTTGGCCAGATTCTGGGTAAGTACAGCCCCGGCGCTCCACCTCTCCCCAGCTTTCCCTTCCGCCCACACCGCCCCCGCCACGCCCACTTGAGACCTTGTTTGGTTTCTCTGGGTATCTGCTGGGTTTTGAAGTTCTCTTTTAAGCCAGTATACCTCGGTGTCTCTGGTTATCTACAGGTTTAATAGGTAATAGTCTAGTGGGTAATTAATAAAAAGTTAACGTTTAAACAATATGATGGTTTCTTTGGGTATCTACTGGGTTTTGAAGTTGATTTTTAAGCCAGTATACCTCGGTGTCTCTGGTTATCTACAGGTTTAATAGGTAATAGTCTAGTGGGTAATTAATAAAAAGTTAACGTTTAAACAATATGATGGTTTCTTTGACTATCTACTGGGTTTTGAGGTTACCATTATATCCTCTGTGTATTTTCTTTTCTGTAGGTTTAATCGGTTTTCAGTACATAACGTTTTCTATGGGTAAAAAAGGCCTCGATTTCTCTGGGTATCTGTTGGGTTTGAAGGTTATCGTTTTACCCTATTTGTCTCCGGTTATCTGTCCGTTTGATAGGTTTCTAGTGTACAGTGTTTTCTTTGGGTATCTGATAAGAGGTTTTCGTTTAAGCAAGAATACGCCCGATTCTCTGCATGGGATTCTATTGGGTTTCGAGTTTCTCATTAAAGCCTCTGTGTTTCTGGTTATCTGTCGGAACTATAGGTTTTTATTAGATAACGTTTTCTCTGGGTTTTTGGTGTGAGGTTTCCGTTAAGCATGAAGCCGTTGGTTTTGGGGTTTCTGTATACGAGTTCCCGTTTCTACAATTATCTGTTGGGTTAAAATGCTCCTGTTTAAGCCAATAGGACACGTGCAGGACTCTGGGTGTAACATACAATATATATTTTCATGTTTCTTAATGGTCCCTCCAAGCGAGAAAAATGAGAAAAAATCACCCCTCACACAAACCATTTCATAATATATATCAAAGCATTTCTGATCAGATTATGTATCATCTATTTTGGGGGGTAAATATCATGGCACAAATTTGGCCCGTCGCTGCTACCGGGTTAATGCCCTCTAAGTTAAGCTGACGAAGAGGCGGCCTAACTGAAGGGACTGTCCATCTGCACGCCCTTTCGGTTTACGCATTATGCTAGTCGTGCGTTCGGCGTCACGGAAGGGGGAGAGAGGGAGGGAAGAACGGAGGGAGAAAATTAGAGAAGCAAAGATGAAGGGAGGGAGGGAGGGAGGCAGTGACGCAAAGAAGGGGAAAGGGACTCAAGAAGGGAAGGAGAGAAGGAGAGACACAGGGATGAGGGGAGGGAGGGAGAGACGCAAAGAAGGAGAAAGGGACAAAAAAGGAGGGAGGGAAGATGAGAAATAGAGAAGAAGGGATTAAGGGGGGAACGAGTGACGCAAAGAAGGGGGAAGGGACTCAAGAAGGGAAGGGGAGAAGTAGAGACACAGGGATGAAGGGAGGGAGGGAGAGGCGCAAAGAAGAAGAAAGGAACACAAAAAAAGGAGGGAGGGAAGGAGAGAAATAGAGAAGAAGGGATGAAGGGAGGGAGGAAGTGACGCAAAGGAGGGAGAAAAGACACAGAACAGGAGGGATGGAAGGAGAGTAGTAGAGATGTAGAGATGAAGGGAGGAAAGGAGAGACCCGAGAAAGGATGGAAGGAAAAAAAGGAAGGGGAGGAGTAGAGACTGAGAGATGGAGGGAGGGAGAGAAGGAGAGAAGCAAACAAGAAGAAAAGGACACAAGGATGAATGGAGGGAAGGAAGGATGGAAGGATGGAAGGAAGGAAGGAAGGAGATTAGTAAAGTCTTAGAGATGGAGGGAGGGAGAGAGGGAGAGAAGCAGACAAGAAGAAAGGGACGCAAGGACTGAGGGACAGGCTTCGAGAGGCATGTGAGCGATTCATTTGTCTTCTCGCGTCCCTGCGGCGGCTGGAGAAAACTTAGGCGTCATGCACAGTGCCCCCCTACCGACCTATACCTACCTACCCACCTGTACCGTCAACCCTACCTATAACTCCCTACCCACCTGTACCATCAACCCTACCTATAACTCCCTACCTACCTACCTGTACCGTCAACCCTACCTATACCTGCCCTCCGCCTACCTCCCTTCCCTCCTCACGTGACCCATCCATCTAAATCATCCCCTGCGGTTATCTGGCGCGATGTACACCTGCTGACCTACCTATCTACATACTTACCTGGCTGCCTATCTCTGTATTATAACGTAACCTAACCTAACATTACCGAAACAATATCTACTTCTCCCGCTATCTGACGCGATGTGCCTTTCCGTGCCTATTGCTTAACGACCTACACGCCTGCCTATTAACATTACTTAACATAACATACTTTTCCCATTCACCTTTACTACGTGTGCCTCTCCTTCTGTTTTGCATATTTACCGGTCTACATTATCCACAAACCTCCTATCTGGCTGCCAACACATATTTATACTTACCTACCTCGCTACCTGTCTACCTACCTCTCTCCCTACCTATCTTGCTCACTTTTATTTGTTTAGACTTGATATGGTCCTCACTGCACTCTTTAGCTCATCCCTTTACCCAGTCCTTCCATACCGTGTACCATCCCACAACACGCCTACCCATACTGCAGCTTTTCCCAGCCCTTAGTAAGTATATTTTGATCCCTAAACACAAATATATACCTTCCTCTTTGTAGCCCTTCCACCAGTCAACGCAATGCCTACCCACACGTCAGTCTTTCCCAGCCTCGAGACAGCTCCCTTTGATACTTATATACAAACACATTCCTCCTTTGCACCCCTTCTCCCGTGTACCCCTTCCCCTATGTACCCCTTCCCCCTTGTACCCCTTCCACCAATCACCCCACACAGCACGCCCTCACGCCCTCACACCTACCCACACGTCGCCTTTCCCAGCCCCGAGGCAGCAGCAGTCATTTGTCTCTATGATGGACGAGCAGCATACAAGACCTTCGAGAATTATGACCTCCTCTTCAGCCCCGAGGAAGAAACGGAGTCATTTGTTTACATCCCCCTCAGAAGTATGCGTAATGCGACGTCATGGGGAGAAGCTGCAGCGCCAGTCTCGATGCTCTTTTGTTTTTGCCTCCGAGTTGAGTTGTCTTGTGTCGTGTGGTTGCCAGTGAGTGGGGGCTATGATTTTTGTTTTCCTTATTGTTTTGTTTGTGTTGCCATTTAGGGGGGTTGTGATTTTGTTGTGCTATGTGTTGTGTTGGTTACTGTTTTGTAGTTATGGATTTGTGTTGGCAGTTAAAGGGATTAGTTTATTTTGCTTGCTTTTGTTATTGTTGTTTGTTACTGATGTTTGTTTTGGGTTTAGCGAGCGTGTGTGATGTCGTGTGTGTGTGTGTGTGTGTGTGTGTGTGTGTGTGTGTGTGTGTGTGTGTGTGTGTGTGTGCGTGTGTGTGTGTCTGTGTGTTGGGAGACGACGAGGTTGATAAAAAAAAGGAAGGGGGAAGAAATAAATAAATGTTGGCGGAATGAAGTATGAGTCACTGCAGAGAGAGAGAGAGAAATTACATACATCTCTCTCTCTCTCTCTCTCTCTCTCTCTCTCTCTCTCTCTCTCTCTCTCTCTCTCTCTCTCTCCCCCCCCCTCGGGTCACCAACGAGACTCTTGCAACTCTAAGGCAAACATTTCATCGACCCTCAAACACACACACACACACGCACACACACACACACACACACACACACACACACACACACACACACACACACACACACACACACACACACACACACACACACATACATCGGTCATTTTTCGGGCCCGTCACCTCGCCGCCTCCGTCGCTTCCCTAATGGTTAACAAGTGCCGAGGATCGATCTGTCAATGGCAACGCTTCCCATTAGGCGCCACTGTTATGTACTGCCCCTATGTCCATTATTTTTCTCCCTTTTTTTTTTTGTTAGCTCTTTTCATTTATCTTCCTCTCCATTTTTCATTGGGTAATCATCTTCTGTTTCCTTCCTATCCTCTTCTTTTATTAGGTTATGTCATCCTTGTTTCTTTTTTTTTTTTACTACTCCTTTGTCCATTATCTTCTACCCCTCCTTTATCTCATCAGTTTGTTACCTCTTTTCGTTTCTCTTTTTCCCTCATCTTCATTTCGTATCACCTTTTACTTTCCTTCTTCATCCTCTCTTTCATTTCTTTCTCTTCCATTACCTTTCCCCTTTTTATCTCTTTCCACTTTGTTTCCCCATTTCCTTTTTTCTCTCCACTTTCACTTTGTAACCCCTTTCCTTAAATTTCCCTTTTTCATTAATTTCTCCTCGTTTTCCTCTTTATCTCTTCTCTTCCCCTCTTACCCCCTTTATTGCCTCCATTTTCTTACCCCTTACTTCCTTTCTCCCCATTCTTAATTTTGTAACCTTTTCCTTTCTATCCGCCTCATTCTTTTCTCTCTTCATTTTCCAGTTACTCTCCTCGTCTCCCCTCTCCCCTTCCTCTCTCCCCTCGTGCCTCAACGCAAGGGGTGAAGGGGAAAGCCACGTCAATACTCACCTCTGTTTACCCATCAAGTGAACAGCTGATTGATTGCGTCATCAGTTCTTGGTAATTTGCTCATTAACGGGGTCAATATTATACACACGTGATGCCTCGCTGCCCATTATTTTGCCATTATGCTGAAACCGCCATTTTTTTTGGCTCCCTCATCCTCCCGGGTTCCCTCCCTCCCCCTCTCTCTCACTCACTTACTCTCCCTGTTTGTGTGTTTGTCTCCCTCCTCTCCTTTTTTATGCGTGTGTGTGTGTGTGTGTGTGTGTGTGTGTGTGTGTGTGTGTGTGTGTGTGTGTGTGTGTGTGTGGCTATTTAAAGATGAGGTGATTAGTTCTACGTGTGTGTGTGTGTGTGTGTGTGTGTGTGTGTGTGTGTGTGTACCTATGAGCCGTAAAACCCACACCTAATCCAGTTTCTAATCCAACACACACCTTCCCACACACACCTGCTCTCCCCCTCCTCCTCCTCCTCTTCCCCTCCATCAAGGTAGTCTCTAAAACCAAACAAACACCTACTCTCCCCTTTTTTCTCCCTCCACCTCCTCCTCCTCCTCCTCTTCCTCCTCCTCCTCCCCTCTTTTCTCTAGTACCACTGTGATCTTTCCCTCCCCTCTCTTCTGTTTATCTCCCTCCTTTCCTCTACTTTCCCTCCCCTCTCTGCCCTTCCCTCCCTCTCCCTCTACTCTCTCTAATAGTACTCAGTTTAACCTTTCCCCTCCTCCTCCTCCTTCTCCTCCTCTCCAATGTTTATCCTCCTCTTCCTCCTCCTCTTCCTTTTGTCGTGTCCTTCCTCTCTTTCTAGTACCCAGTGTGATCCCTTCTTTCTCTCCTCTACCTTCCTCTCTCTTTCTTTGTTTATATATTATTTTAGTCCTCAACTCTTTCCTCTGCCTTTTCCTCCACTCTTTATTTTTCTCTCCTTATAGTAATCAGTGTGATGTCTCTCTTCTGTCTGTTTTACCTCCATTTCCTTTGTTCATATATTTATCTAGCTCTTACCCTTTCCTCTCACCCCACTCCTTCCTCTCCCTCCACTCCTTAGGTATCCCCCCTCCCCAGTGCCCCCCTCCCCCATAATAGCAACATAATGGCGCGTTGAGAGAATTTCACGCCATTTTTTGGGGGGGGCTAGAAATAGAGTGTCAGGTTCCTCCCTTGTATGTAATCACCCTAATGTGCAAGTCCCCCCAGGAGCCTTCCCAGGTAACTTCCCATCCCCTTCTCTCCCCTCCCGCCCACCTGTGTTTACCTGTACAAGTAATCACCCCGCTAATGGTCAAGTGACGCCAGCTGATCTTCCTCTGTTCATCACTCGTAATTAGTAATCTTCCTTAATTGCCTCGAGGTAACTAAGCTGACAGGTGCAACGCCCTCGTAATCCCAAGACTCTCTGTTGTTGCCTTTTTACCGTTTAGACTCTTTACCTGTTGTCTGCTTCTACCCTTTACTTCCTCTACCTATCATTTTTTTCCTGTCCTGTTCCATTCCCTGTCTAATTTATCCTCCACCTCGTTGACCTAGTACTTTCCTTTCCTTACGTTTTGATTTTTCTCTACCCTTAAATTCATCCTAGTACTTTCTTTTTCCTTTTTTTACCCTTTTCTCGTCCTCCTCTTCCCTTCACTTCGTCTAACTGCCGGCACTCTTAAATTGTCACTTTCTGTATACAATCTCCCATGTCCCATTTTTGCCTTCGATTTTTTCCCTTCCCGTTTTCCTTTCCATGTCGTAAAGTTCAAATCCGTTTCCTTGTCCTCTTCTACCTTTCACCTTGTCTTCCTATAGCTACCCTTACCCTTGCTTGTCACCTGCTAAATACACCTTCACATGTCCCTAGGTATCTATTTTTGTACCCCACCTAACTTTTCCTTCCCCAGTCATTGAGTCCACACCATTTCCTTGTCCTCCTCTTCCCTTCACCTTGCCCTCCCAGCGCCACCTTCACCCTGACACCTGATGTACACCTTCCTTCCGTGTGTGCAGGTAAGTCTCTCGGAGGTGACTTTGCCAGGTAAGCCCCTTGCGTGCCGCGCGCCCGTTAACATGGCTCGGGACCGTCTCGTTGGTCTTTTTCTTCGCGTCGTGATCGTCCAGGTAATTCCAGGGCTTGGGGACGAAACCTTCCGCATATTTACGTTTTTTTAAGCTAATTCTCGCCATCAGTAACTCGGTGTTTTTGCACGGCAGAACATTAGCACGTGATTTACTTCCTCGGCCGGTGGTGATTCTTCTCCCAGCGGACTCTTCCTCCTCTTCTTCCTTCTCTTTCTCCCTCTCTCTGGGAAACATGCGGCCAGTGTGCTACAAGTTATTGCAAACACGTGCTGAAGGCGATGAATGGAGTGGAACGGCGCGGACCAGCCAGGAAGAAGGAAGAAGAGGAGGAGGAGGAAGCGAGGCGCGGAGCAAGGCAGACAGGCAGGGAGAGAGGGAGGGAGGGAGGGAGGGAGGGAAAGGACGAGGCAACGTAGCGTGAGGCTTAACTCGACCCCTCCACCCCTCTTCCTCCCCACCCATTCCCTCTATCCCTCCACACGTTCCCTCCACCTCTCCACCTATTCCCTCCACCACCACCGTCCCGCGCCACAACCTACCGACTTAATGGGAAATATTTAGCGAAGGTCCAGTTGCTCTTGTGTGGTGATAGTGGTGGTGGTGGTGGTGGTGGGGGTGGGAGTGATGGTGGTGGAGGTGGTGAGGGGGAAGGGGACAGTTGTGGTGGTGGTGGTGAAACGCATTACACAGAAGTGTTGAGCAAGGTCAGAGAGAGAGAGAGAGAGAGAGGGGGGGGGGTGATGAAGATAGGAAGATTACGAAACGTTTCCTGAAATGATCTTTTTTTTTCTCTTTTCTTTTCCTTTGCTGTTATTTATTTTTCTTTTTGTGAAGCTGTAAAGGAGTCATTGACGTCACGAAAACAGCCACATAAATGACCATCAGCCATGACACACACACACACACACACACACACACACACACACACACACACACACAGCAAGGGGAATGGAAACAACACACACACACACACACACACACACACACACACACACACACACACACACACACACACACACACACACACACACACACTGCCAGTGGTATTGAAACCACACACACACACACACACACACACACACACACACACACACACACACACACACACACACACACACACAATGGGAGAAGGAAAACAAACAAAGGCTCACCAGTTTCACCTGTCTGAGCCTTCATTAGCGGAAGATCTTCGTCATCCTAAGCCTGCCGCTGACCTCGTGACGTGCGTGGGGGTCAACTAAGGTCACGAGTCACGAAGGTCAAGTTTTCAATGAAGAGAAACTAAATCTGATGGTCGTTCACCCTTGTCTTGAACTCGCTATTGTACCTCTTCATTTATTTTGTTGTTGTTATTGTTGTTGTTGTGGTGGTGGTAGTGGTTCTTTTTCTTTCTCTTCTTCTTCTTCTTCTTCTTCTTCTTCTTCTTCTTCTTCTTCTTCTTCTTATGCTTCTTATACTACTTCTGCTTCTTGTTCTTTTTCTTTTCTTCGTCTTCTTGTTCTTCTTCCTAATCATCTTCCTCTTCTTCTTCTTCTTCTTCCTCATCATCTTCTTCTTCTTCTTGTTCTTCTTCCTCATCATCTTCCTCTTCTTCTTCTTCTTCTTCTTCTTCTTCTTCTTCTTCTTCTTCTTCTTCTTCTTCTTCTTCTTCTTCTTCTTCTTCTTCTTTGCTTCTTATGCTTCTTATACTTCTGCGTCTTGTTCTTTTTTATCTTTTCTTCGTCTTCTTGCTCTTCTTCCTCATCATCTTCCTCTTCTTCTTCTTCTTCCTCATCATCTTCCTCTTCTTCTTCTTCTTCCTCATCATCTTCCTCTTCTTCTTGTTCTTCTTCTTCATCATCTTCCTCTTCTTCTTCTTCTTCTTCTTATTATTATTATTATTATTATTATTATTATGCTTCTTATACTTCTGCGTCTTGTTCTTTTTTTTTCTTTTCTTCGTCTTCTTGTTCTTCTTCCTCATCATCATCTTCTTCTTCTTCTTCTTCTTCTTCTTCTTCTTCTTTATCTTTTTCTTCTTCTTCTTTATCTTCTTCTTCTTCTTCTTCTTCTTCTTCTTCTTCTTCTTCTTCTTCTTCTTCTTCTTCTTCTTCTTCTTCTTCTTCTTCTTCTTCTTCTTCTTCTTCTTCTTCTTCTTCTTCTTCTTCTTCTTCTTCTTCTTCTTCTTCTTCTTCTTCTTCTTCTTCTTCTTCTTCTTTTTTTTCTTTTTCTTCTTCTTCTTCTTCTTCTTCTTCTTCTTCTTCTTCTTCTTCTTTATCTTTTTCTTCTTCCTCTTTATCTTCTTCGTCTTCTTCCTCCTTGACTTAAATGTTCCGTGCATGCATGAAAACAAGATAAAAAGTGTCCCACGTTAAACCTGATCCGAATTAATGAATGGCGAATATGCTGATGAGGAAAATTGCATGAACATAACTTAGTGAAAAACAGGAGGACGAGTGTATGATGAAAGTGAAGAATGCGTTAGAGAGAGAGAGAGAGAGAGAGAGAGAGAGAGAGAGAGTGTATGTGTGTCTGTGTGTGTGTGTGTGTGTGTGTGTGTGTGTGTGTGTGTTATGCATGCTTGTTTTTTTGTGTTGTTCTTTTTTTTTTGCCAGATCCTTCCTGTTTGCTCTTCAAATATTTAATGGGCTTTTTTTATCCTTTTTTTCTTCCAGCACCGCATACAACAACAATAACAGCAACAAAGACAGAGCATTCGTTCCTTCCCTTCCTAAAACAGTTCATAAGAGAATCACTTTATTTCATTTTATTTTACTACCAGGTTTATCTTTTGGTTATTTATTTTTGTGCATGTAATTTTCGGGTAATAATTCTTTGAGGTATATAATTCTTGTGGATAAAACTTTTGGGTGATAATTCCTCTGTACGTAACTTCAGTGTAATATAATTCTCTTGTAGTTATATAATTTCAGTGACTATAACTCTTCCGCATGTAACTTCTTCACTAACTCGCTTATTTCACGTTCACTCTTATCTGTTCTGAAATAAAGTCTTCTTTCTATTTTACTGCATTTCTTCCTGCCTTACTTCCTCCATTCTGCAATTTTAATATCTCGCAAAGGACCAATAAACTACACTGCTTTGTTGAACACTCTCTCTCTCTCTCTCTCTCTCTCTCTCTCTCTCTCTCTCTCTCTCTCTCTCTCTCTCTCTCTCTCTCTCTCTCTCTCTCTCTCTCTCTCTCTCTCTCTCTCTCTCTCTCTCTCTCTCTCTCTCTCTCTCTCTTTTTCTCTTCTACGTCTCTCGTTCTTTGCTGCTACATATTTTTTTTCCTTCCTCCTTTTTTTCTTTCTTCTTCGTCTCGTTACTCCTCGAAGCTCGCCTCCTCTTAAGTGCTTCCTCTTGCCGCCCGTGTGATTAATGTCCTCTTGCCTCGGAGTTAATCCTTAAATAAATAAAAGAATAGAAGCAGCGAGCGAAAAACAAGGAATATATATATTTTTTTAAGTGAGCGCGCATTCTCTTTTTCTCGGTGTCTCTGTCTCTGTCTCTATTTATTTGTGTCTGTGTTTCTGCTTGTGTGTGTGTGTGTGTGTGTGTGTGTGTGTGTGTGTGTGTGTTTTATCAGTAACTGTGAATGAAAAAAATCGATAGTTATAGAGTTGAATATTAAACCGAAAGGGAGGTTTTAAAATAGTAGAATAGAAGGAATGGTTAGAAATAAAAAAAGTAAGTGAGGTAAAAGGAAGAGGAAGATGATAAAAGAATGAATGATAAAAGAGTCAAGAGGAAGAAGAGGAGGTGGAGGTGAAGGAACTAAGAAAGGTGGACGGGGCAGAGAGAAAGAAGGAGAGGAGGAGGAGGAGGAGGAGGAAGAGTAGGGGGTAAGAGAACCGTGAAGAGGAACCGATGAAGAAGAAGAAGGTTCACAAAAAAGAGGAGGGAGAGAGAAAGGCAAGGAGGAAGGAAGGGAGGGAGGGAGGGGAGAGAGAGGGAGCGAGGGAGGGAGGGAGGGAGGGCAGGAGAGGCAGATTAATGACCGAAGGCGAGAAGAGAAAAATGTCGGTAGTGGTTACCTAGATGGTGGGGAGGAACATTTTTGTGAGGAGGAGGAGGAGGAGGAGGAGGAGGAGGAGGAGGAAATGTGGTGGTGATGGAAGTGTCGGTGATGGAGAGGAAGGAGCAAAAAAGAACAAGAATTAGAAGAAAAAGAAGAAGTAGTGGCAGTATTAGAAGTAGTCGTAATAGTAGCAGTAGTAGTAGTAGTAGTAGTAGTAGTAGTGGTAGTAGTAACAGTTAAGACAGAAAACCTAACAAAAAAGAAAGACAAGAACAGTTAAAAAAAGTGGAATGAGAGGAGGAGGAGGAGGAGGAGAAGAAGGAGGAGGAGGAGGAGGAGGAGGAGGAGGAGGAGGAGGAGGAGGAGGAGATATAAAAGAAATATGGGAAGATAACGCAAACCAATGGGATAAGGAGACGAGGAGGAGACGAGGAGGAGGAGGAGGAGGAGAAGGAGGAGGAGGAGGAGGAAAGATGACAAAAGTGTGGAAGAAAGGAATGGAAAATAACAGTCAATGGAGAAGGAGAAGAGGAGAGAGAGAGAGAGAGAGAGAGAGAGAGAGAGAGCAACGATGTGAGGAGAAAAAGTGTGGTTTGATGGAGTGCCACGAGGCGAGAGAGAGAGTTATGTTGTGAGGCCCCGAGCGAGGGAAGTGAAGTAAGGGCTGGAAGGGAGAGAGAGAAGGAGAGAGAGAAATGGCTAGTGAAGTGTTGAGATGATGGAGGAAAGGAGGAAGAGAAGGAGGAAGAAGAGGAAGAAGAGGAAGAAGAGGAGGAGGAGGTTATGCCCTTAAGAACATCATAAACCCTTAAAGAAAATTACACCTTCCTTTTTTTTTCTTTTTTTTCATTCATCTTAAAACCAAAATATAAAGTAACTGGAAAGGAACATTTTTTTTCCATTACGAAAACAAAGAAAAAAGGAGAACCTAGTGTTTCTCTCTCTCTCTCTCTCTCTCTCTCTCTCTCCTCCCCCCCTTAAAGGAAGCCGGATCCCCTTTACACTGTTATAAGCAGATCGATCCCCCTTCCAAACCCTTTTCTTCCTGCTAATGGATAACTTGAGTATAATTGTAGGTGAAGGGGGTCGGTTTGAGAGAGAGAGAGAGAGAGATTAAAATAGATATACAGAAAAAAATGGGAAAGAAAAAGTATGTGCAAGTGAAGGATGAGAAGAAGCGATAAACTAAAATAAAATAAACAGATAGAGATAGTTAGGGACAGAGAGAGAGAGAGAGAGAGAGAGAGAGAGAGAGAGAGAGTTGACTTTTATAATATAACATCTCAGGTAACACAGTAATAGAAAAATAAGAATGGAAATAAACAGACTTGGAAAAAGAAAGCAAAAACGTTTGAAGCGAAAGCACAAAGAGGCGAGGAAATGGAAGGGAAAGCGTGAGAGAGAGAGAGAGAGAGAGAGAGAGAGAGAGAGAGAGAGAGAGAGAGAGAGAGAGAGAGAGAGAGAGAGAGAGAGAGAGAGAGAGAGAGAACACACATTTTTCCTTCGCCCCGCGCCCCATTAGACATCTTTCGTTCCTTCCTTGTCTCTCTTTCCAAGTAAATTTTTCAAGTCTTTTAACACGTTCTTCTTCATGTCTCGCCGAGGTCACACGCTGGCCCACGTGGAGAGAAAAGAAAGAAAAGAGAGGAAGAAGAAGAGGAAGAGAGGAAAAGCGGAAAGAGAGGAAAGAGAGGAAAAGAGAGGAAAGAGAGGAAAGAGAAGAAAGAGGAAGAGAGGAAAGAGAGGAAAAGAGAGGAAAGAGGAAGAGAAGAAAGAGAGGAAAGAGAGGAAAAGAAAGGAAAGAGAGGAAAGAGAGGAAAGAGGAAGAGAGGAAACAGAAAGAGGAAAGAGGAAGAGAAAGAAAAGAGAGGAAAGAGGAAAGAGAGAAAAGAAAGGAAAGAGAGGAGAGAGGAAAGAGGAAGAGAGGAAGAAGAAGACGGTAATGTAAATGTTTCTCTACTAACCTTTCAACCTCTTCTTAACCTCGCCATTATCTTACATAACGCTCTCAACTTACTTATCTCTCACTTATCTCTACTTTCTTTATTACTGTTTTATCTCATTTTTTCTTATCACGTGTCTCTTATGTTTCATCTTATGTATCTCTCACTTATCTTACTTGTTATCTTTATCATATCTGTTATTATCTTCCTTATTACTTACATCATTCATTTTTCATTTATGTCTCGCTTCCTTCTTTACTATTTTATTATCCTTCCTTTTCGTCCCTTCCCTTTCTCTCTTTTCCTTTCTTTCCTATCTCCTTATAATCCAACCTCTCTCCTTCCTTTATCATCCTCATTCCCCTACTTCTCTTCCTCCTTTTCTTCTCGTCTTCTTTTACTCCCATGTTCCTTCTTCCCTTCTCATCCCCACTCTTTATTCTCTCTCAACTCTTATTTCAAACGTCGCCTAACCTCATCTCATCTCACAATTAGAGGAAATATTCATCCACATCATCTCTATTACATTCAACAATCTTATTATCTGCTCAAACCATATACATCTCCATACAAGGCTTTTTTCCGCATCTCCGAAGGTTATATAGCCATTTTATTGGACTTCTCTCCTCTATTCTCCTCCTTATCCTCCTCCTTCCTCTTTTACTCTCTTTCCTCTCTTTCCTTTCTTCCTCTTTCCTCTCTTTCCTCTCTTCACCTTCTCCTCTTCCATCACTTTCTCCTCCTCCTTCATCTCCTTGTCCTCCGCGTCCTCCTTCGCCTCGTCCCAAAGCAGCAGGAAAATAACAACAGCATTCCTTACCTTCCTCCGCGGCCAATCTTCCGGAGACGTTCCTGGTAAGCCCCGCCAACTTCTGCCGCCGTCCTGTCCCCTGTCTCTCCTTGGCCTGGTGTTCGCGTTGCCTTTCCAGAGACGAGGAGGCAACATCGAAGTCATGCCTCTCTCCGTTCAAGCGTTTGCGTTACCCTTTTCTCTTCAAGCAATTAGATTTTCCCGTTTCTGTGTATAAAAAAAACTGTGTATATGTTGGATTAGATAGGATTGGAAAGGGTAGGAGTGTATATGATTGGTGCCCGCGTTCTAAGCTCACTAACTGATCTTGAGCTTACCGTGTGTTTTGCTAACCGGAATTGGCATCAACGTTCTAAGTTTCCTAATCGATCTTGAGTTTTAAGTCCGTGTTTCTAACCTGAACTGATATCGACGCTCTTAAACGATCTGAAGCATAAATTCCATGTATCAAAGTCCCCTAACCGACCTTCAGCTAACCGTCCATTTATCTAACCTCTTACAGCCTTCACATCGCTTTTTAAACTTCGCCCAAGATGCCTTCATGTCCAGCTCGTATCTCCCCGCAGCCAAACATTTTCGTTGCCTCTCGACACTCTGGTCCCCCGTTTCTCTGTTCAAGAAAGTAGATTTTAAAGTGTCCTTATATAAAATCCCTTTAAAATCTCAGAGTACGAAGAATTATCACTCGCGTTTCAAGTTCTCTAATTGATCTCGAGGTTAAAATCCGTGTTTCTACCCTAAATTCACATCCACGATCTAAGTTCCCTAAAAGAGCTTAAGCTAAACGTCCCTTTATTTTAACCTCCCCGGCCTTCACATTGCTTTTTGAACCTCGCCTAAGAAGCCTCCAAGTCCAGCTAGCATTTTCCCGCAGCAGAGCCTTTGCCTTGCCCCCTGAGCGACTCGTAGGAGCTGCCTGACGTTCGAGTACTCGCCTCGCGCCCCGCGGCATCGAATCAGAAAACAGGGTCAGCGGGAGCCTTTGTGGAATCTTTAAGAGCAATATTTGGAGTTCCTTCACACGGCAGGCAAGTTGTGAGCTGGAAAGAGATGAAAAGGAGGAGCAGGAGGAAGAGCAGGAGTAGGAGGTGGAGGTGGAGGAAAAGGAAGAGGAGAAGGTGAAGGAGGAGGAGGATAAAGAGGAGAAAGAGGAAACATAGCTGGAGGGGTAAAGAGACGTGGAAATAGAAATAAAGAAAAAATATTGGAAAGGAAAATAATAGGAGAGAGAGAGAGAGAGAGAGAGAGAGAGAGAGAGAGAGTGAAGGATGTGAAGGACAAGTGTTAGGGCAGCGGGACACAGGCAAACACTCGCTTCTCTTGAGTATCCCTTCCTCCTCCTCCTCCTCCTCCTCCTCCTCCTCCTCATTCGTACCTTTCCTCTTACCTTTCCTTCCTCAATACCCTCTCTCTCTCTCTCTTCCTCCTTTCTTTCCTTCTTCTATTCTTACCTTTCTTCCACCCTTCCTTTCCTTACTCTTCTCCCTCTCTTCCCCTTTCTCATTCTTTTTGTTTCTTTTCTTTCCCGTTCAACATCTTCCCTTTTCTCTTCCCTCCCTTTTCCTCCCTCCCCTTCTCTCTTTTCCTTTCCTTCCCATCTCTTTATATTCCAACCTCTCTAATTCCTTTATCATCATCATTCCCCTATTTCTCTCTCCCCTTTTCTTCCCGTCTTCTTTTACGCCCATGTTCCTTCTTCCCTTCTCATCCTCACTCCTTCTCCATCTCACTCCCGTCTCATTTTACTCCCACTTTCCTGCTCTTCCCTTCCCATCCTCACTCCCCTCTTCCACCTCATTCCACTTCCGTCCCATTTTCCTTCCCCGCGCAATAGTTCGTCGCCGGGTCCTTGGGGAGAATATTTAGTTTGTGCAGGTGATAGAGATTTAATTGAACAGGTGAGAGATGAAAGGCGGCTTTAATTACGCACCTGGGGACGGCTAGACATACCTTCAGCCGGGGCGCATCTATATTACTGCCAGGAGCTCGGAAATAAGGAATATATGCGAGTGATGGGATTT
This sequence comes from Eriocheir sinensis, assembly GCF_024679095.1. Taxonomy (NCBI): domain Eukaryota; kingdom Metazoa; phylum Arthropoda; class Malacostraca; order Decapoda; family Varunidae; genus Eriocheir; species Eriocheir sinensis. The sequence goes on from NC_066556.1 coordinate 10,109,792, forward strand.
TTTTACCTGCCATCATTTTGAGTGTATGTGGTTTATATTAGTTATCCATCTATTTATCCGCCTGTGAATAGATAGACAGATAGATATGTAGTTAGGTAGCTAGGTACGTACGTAGACAGCTAGATAGGTAGACTGATAGACACATACATACATAGATAGATAGGTAGGTAGGTATGTAGAGAGATAGAGAGATAGAGAGATAAAAAATGATTGTTAGTTACATAGATAGACAGATAGATAGATAGATAGATAGATACATACATACATACATACATAGATAGGTAGGTAGGTACATAGAGTAATAGAGAGATAGATAGATAAATAGAACATGCATTGATAGTTACATAGACAGACAGACAGACAGACAGACAGATAGATAGATAGTGGAGTATTTATCTCCATAACTGCTAAAAATAAGTAAAAGAGAAAATGGTGATGTAAATAATATGTAAAAAAATGCAACTGATTTCACGTACACCTATTTATTTTACCTGATTATTTACCTTTCTGCAATTAAAATGAAACAGGTAGATAGTTGTGTGTTTTTTCCTCTGTCTCCTTTTCTCTCCTTAATTCTTTTTTGTTTATTTTATCTATCCACCTAATGTAACAAGTGGACGATGGCGTGGTTTCATTCCTATTTATCTATGCCTATTTATTTATCTAACTTTTTCCTATGCTTATATTTATGGTTTTATTTATCATTGCACCTCTTTCCTCCTCCTCCTCCTCCTCCTCTCCACCTTGAACTCCCGGCAAGGTCAAAAGTCTCCGTTAATATATTCACGTCCACAAAAATATAAATTAACAGCACGCCCATATCCATAAGCCTTAAATTATTCACAGACCTCTCCATTTCTTCCTCACCTCCTCCTCCTCTTCCTCTTCCTCCATTTTCCACCCTAATCTCTCCTTTCTGAATTGTTTTATACATTATCCTCACCTTCATTTTCCTACCTCTTTACCCAACAATCTCTTTTTCTTTTCTCTCGCTCTCACTCTCCCTCTATCCCTAAGTGGTTTTCCCCCTGCTTAGAGAGATCACGCGGTCATTTGCATCCCAAGAAAAAAATACTAACCCGTTCCCTAGTTTTCTTCTTCGTCCTGTGGAAAAAATACTCTTCGCCCCAAATGATCAAGTCCCCGATGAAAAGCGTGAATGTATGGCTCACGTGTTGATAATATCCCTTGCGTGTGTGTGATTGGCGAGAAAAGAAAGGAGAGAGAAGGGAGAACGTAGACTGGAGGAGAGAAGGAAGAGATTCGTTGACATTGAAGAAGGGGGAAAGTGAGGTGGTAGGAAGGAGAGGAAGGGAAGAGAGGTAAAGGGAGGGGAGGTAATATGTGTATAGAATAGGAGAGAGGGAAGAAAATGTAAGGGGAGGTTGAGACAAAAGGTATAGAGAGAGAGAGAGAGAGAGAGAGAGAGAGAGAGAGAGAGAGAGAGAGAGAGAGAGAGAGAGAGAGAGAGAGAGAGAGAGAGAGAGAGAGAGAGAGAGAGAGAGAGAGAGAGTGTGAGTGAGTGAGTGAGTGTGTGTGTGTTTAATCCTATTACATTTCAACGCTCTGTTACATATATATTTTTTTTTCTCGCAGGAAGCAATGAGGTTACGATCCTACAATTTCTCTAATATGTAACACTTTACGTGGTGATTATATTAATTATTGATGGTATTTCAATGACTGGGCGGCGCGCAGTGTATTTCTCATGGCACCACCACCACCACCAGCAACAACAACAACACCAACAACAACAACAACATTACCACCACAACCACCATCACCACCACCACCACCAACACCACCACCAACACCACCACCACCGACAACAACAACAACAACAACATTACCACCACAAGCACTATCACCACCACCACCACCACCAACAACAACAACAACAACAACAACATTACCACCACCACCATTACCACCACAGCCACCACCACCACCACCACCACTAACAACAACAACAACAACAATACGAACACCACCACCATCAACCCCAACCCCCTTCCCCAACCCCACCACCACCACCCCAACCACCACCATCACCACAACCACCAATACCAATACTAACCCAAACCACCTTCCCCAACCACACACATTCACCACCTTCTCCACCACCCCCTCCACCACCCCCACCACCATCATTACCTCTTAAGTATTCTTCAGGTAGGTGACCATAATGGCTTTCCTCCGGTTCACCTTCAAAGCACCTTTTTCTCCCTCCTTTTCTCTCCTCTCTCTCTGTTCCTTTCTCTTTCTTTTGTTCTGCATTCTCTCCAATCGTCTCCTCTACCTCTCTCTCTCTCTCCCTTTCCCACTCTCGTTTCTTCAGTCTTTCTTATTTTGCACTCCTCAGATTTCTCCTACTCTTCCTCCATTTCTCCTACTCTTCCTCCATTTCTCCCTCCCTCCGTCCATCCCTCTTCTCTATTTTTCCCTCCTTACGTATTCAGCTATTCCTCCTACTATCCCTTCCTTCCTCCCTCCTTCCCGCCCTCCCTCCCTCCCTCCCTCCTCAGATCAGGCGTTAATGACAGTCCGTAATGTGCTTTTAATGTTCGTCTAAATATATAAAGTTTACTTCTAATTTGTGGCGTATTGTGCATAGCGTGTGCACATTAACGACGCACACGTACACACACACACACACACACACACACACACACACACACACACACACACACACACACACACACACACACAATTTAAGCGACATGTTTCTTAATGAGGAAGAAAAAAGAAAGAGAAGGAAAATAAGGAACAGAGAGAGAGAGAGAGAGAGAGAGAGAGAGAGAGAGAGAGAGAGAGAGAGAGAGAGAGAGAGAGAGAGAGAGAGAGAGAGAGAGAGAGAGAAATAAAAAAAGAGGAGACGAGGTGCTTCTTTTCCGCCCCCGAAGACAAGTTTAGCGAAGACGAGGAAAAGAGTGACGAAGAAAATGAGGAAGAGAAACTTTTTTACCCTGAGTGTCTTTTTCTTCTTTGTTTTTATCTTGAGAAAATTAGATATCGTCCTTTATTTATTTATTTGCTGATGATGGTGATGGTGATGGTGAAGTGACGTGATAAACATGGTGATGATAGTGAGTTAGATATGTGGTGAGGGTGTGAGGTGGTTCGTGGTGGTGAAGATGAGGTTAAGTGAAGTGATAGTGAGTGTGGTGACGATGGTGATGGTGGTGATTGTGAAGTGTGGTAATAAAGATGGTGATGATAGTGAGTTAGATAGGTGAGAATGTGAGGTGGTCCGTGGTGGTGGTGACGGTGAGGTTATGGATACTGGTTGTGTGGTGATGGTGAAGGTGGTAATGGTGATGTATAGTGGCTGTGCAAGCTAAGCCATAAAGAAAAACAGATGGTGTTAGTAAGATGTAGTATATTTGTAATGATGGTGATAGTTGCAATGGTGGTGGTGGTGGTGGTGGATTGTGATGATTATGGTGATGGTGAAATATGGTGACTATACAAGGGGATTCTTAGAGAGGAAGATGATGGTGGTTAGGTCCAGTATAATATCTGTTGTGATTATGAGAGTGGCAGTGATGGGGGTGGATGGTGATGGGTATATTGATGGTGAAGTATTGTGATCATCAAGGTAATTTTTTAGAGAGACGTGATGGTGATTAGGTCTACCATAGCATTTACAGTGATGGTGATTGTGCTGATAGTGATGGTTGTGGATGGTTGTTGTGCTGGATGGTGATTGTGATTGCTATGTATGGTGACACTTCCAGGTACTTTACAGAGAGAAAATGATAGTGGTTAGAACATAGATGAGGTATAATATCTGTAGTGATAGTGATAGCCGTGGTGATAAGGGTTGGTGGTGATGGTGATGATGGTGAGGGGTAGTGAGGGTGAGGTGTGGTGACTATTCCAAGCGATTCGTTGATAAGAGATGATGGTGATTAGGTGTGGTGGTGATAGTGATGGTGATAGTTGTGGTGATGGTGATGATGGTGAGGGGTGGTGAGGGGTACCGTGTGGGTTAAGCTTGGTAATGGTGACGCTTGTGGAGACTAAATCTTACCATGATGGGATTTTGATGACGCGACGGGAGTGGAGGTCGTGGTGGTGGTGGTGGAGGTGGTGGTGTGGTGGTGGAGAGAGGACGGTAGATAGTGGCTGCTGTTTGGTTGATAGATAATGTTAGTGGCTGAAGGATTTAGGATAGGTGGATGGAGGTGGTTTTGTCTGTCTGTGTATGTGTGTGAGCGAGTGAGTAAGTGAGTGAGTTAGTGAGTGAGAGAGTGAGGGACAAATAGGAGGGAAAGAGAGAGGGAGGAAATGGGTGAGTTAGGAAGTGAAATATAGAGTTTGTGACTGAGTGAGTGAGTGAGAGAGTGAAACTAATAGAAGGAGAGAGGAAAGGAGGGAGGAAGTGTGTGAGTTAGTGAGTGAAAGATAGAGTTTGTGAGTGAGTGAGTGAATAAATGAGTGCGTTAGTTAGTGAAAGATAGAGTTTGTGAGTGAGTGAGTGAATAAATGAATGCGTTAGTTAGTGAAAGATTGAGTTACATATTGAGTGAATGGTTGAGTGAGATTTGAAAAGAAGAGAAGGAAGAAGTATCTGTAGTAACGTTGTATTAACTAAATCAATAATGGTGTATGGGGATTAATAAAGAATGGCATTAATGTTGTGAGTTTATAATAATAGAAGTGGATGCCGTAAGTTGTATTTTATGATGAATGTATACGAGGAGTCTTGATTTTTATTTTATTTTTTTATTTTAGTTAATATTTAAGAGTTGACGTTCCGAGTAGCTGAGGAATATTTAGACACACGAAGAGATAGAGAGATAGATAGATAAATAGATAGATAGATAAAGAGAGAGAGAGAGAGAGAGAGAGAGAGAGAGAGAGAGAGAGAGAGAGAGAGAGAGAGAGAGAGAGAGAGAGAGAGAGAGAGAGAGAGAGAGAGAGAGAGAGAGACCGGCCTCGTGTAAACAATTTAGACCCTTTCATTGCATCTTGTGGTATGTGAATGGCTGTATTTTCTCTCCGGAGGCCTTACTCTTTTTCTTTCCTCCTCCTCCTCCTCCTCCTCCTCTTCCTCCTTTTCTTCTTTTCCCTCACCTTTTTCCTCCTCTTTCTCTAATTACTACTGCTTCTACTACTACTACTCTTAATGCTTCTACTATTACTACTACTACTACTACTACTACTACTACTACTACAACTACTGCTACTACTACTACTACTACTACTACTACTCATTCTCCTCTTCCTCCTTCTTTGTCATCTCACTATACCTGCTCCTCATTCTCTCCCCTCCTCCTCCCCCACCTCTTCCTCCTCCTCCTCCTCCTCTTCCTCCGTCTTCCCGTTTTAACACCTGAAACACTCGGCGCACACCTTTAATTAGTCAAGGCTGTACCGCCGCCCATAAAGCGTTACCTGGCGTCTTTTTGTCCCTCCCTACCTGAGCGACCTTGCCATAACTCATCTATTTTGGAGGCCTTTCACTTTTTTGCTATCATATAGGAATCAGAAGTGGGATAAGAGAAGGAGAAGGAGGAATAAGAGGGGAATGAAAAAAGTATAAGAGAGGGAAGAGGAGGAGGAGGAGGAGAAAGAGAAGGAGAAGTAGAAGGGGCAAAATAAATATGAGGTCCTTTCACTTTTTGTATTTAGTCACAACGCACCTGGCAAGGGATTTGGACTCACCTTATAAGCCCTTTGGTGTACCTGCTCTTGTTGTTGTTGTTGTTCTTGTTGTGGTTATATATGGGAGTCGTCGGCCTGTCTGACAAGCTGACTCATACACTGTCTTGAGAACAACCAACCTCTACCTCCTCCTCCCCCCCCTCCCCCCGTGACAGCTCAGCACCTTGCGGCGGCCTCGTGACACACCTGGCGTCCTCGCGCGCTGCACCTGCGAGCCTCATGCTTCATCTGTTTCTCCTCACTGCCTCCATATGTACGCCTCCTCCTCCTCCTCCTCTTCCTCCTCCTCCTTCGTCTCTTGTACCTTCTTCACTTCCTTCTTCCCCTCCTTCTCTTGTACCTCTTCTTTTTCCTGTTTTTCCAGTTCTACTTTTCTCTATTCACCTTCTCCTTTTCTGTATATTTTTCCCTTTCCTGTTTCATGTTTCTCCTTACTGCCTCCGTATGTAACTCTTTTTCCTCCTCCTCCTCCTCTTCTTCTACCTCCTCCTCCTCCTTCGTCTTCTCTTGTGTACCTCTTCTTATTGCCCATCTACTGTACTACCCCCCCCCCCCCAATCCCCCTTCCTTGTCTTTTTTTTTTACTCTTATTCTTGAAGCTTTTTTTCTTCCTCCCGTTTCATCTGATTATCTCTACTGCCTCCATCCATATGCGCCTCCTCCTCCTCCTCCTCCTCCTCCTCCTTTTTCTCCTCCTCCTCCTCACTTTCTTTTTCTCTTCTATTCTCTTCTAACTCCTCTTTGTACTCTGTTGCATCTCTGTTTTCATCATCTTCTCATTTATCTACTCCTCTTCCTCCTGTTTGGTCTATTTCTCCTCACTGTCTCCATATGCTCCTCGTCCTCTTCTTTTTCTCTTCTAATTCCTCTCTTTTTATTCCTCTTCCTACTGTGCCTTTTTCCTTTTCTTCTCCTTCTCCTTTTTCTCTTTTATCTCTTCTTATTCCTTCTCGTACCGTTCTACCTTCCCTCCTCCTCCTCCTCCTCCTCCTCCTCCTCCTCCTCCTCCCGTTTCATCTCCCCTCACCATTTCTCTCGCGGCGTGGCACCTCTTGGCTCCCGTCCATGTGCCACGGTGGGAGAAGGAGGAGGAGGAGGAGGAGGAGGAGGCATGAAAGGATGGAGGGAGTGGAGTAGATGAAGGTGACGGTTCAGGGGGGAGGAAGGGAGGGGAAGGAGAGGGGAGAAGGAGGGGGAGGGGAGGGGAGGGGAGAAGAAGAGTAAGGTTAGTGGCTTAGCTCTTTGTTGTTGTTCTCCACGCTGGCGGCTTTGTCATCACCGCCCAAGGACGAGACTGCACACACACACACACACACACACACACACACACACACACACACACACACACACACACACAGGTACACACGCATGATCATAAAAGAACACCATCACTCACCCACATACATACACACACACGCTAATGCAGGTTTATTGTTTTTTGTTATCAGTAATATTGTCATTACTTCTATTCTTTTCTGCTTCTTTATTGTTATTGGTATCAACGTCTTCCTTCTCCTCCTCTTCTTCTTCCTTCTTTCGCACTCCTGTTCTCTCTCCTCTTTTTTTTTATTTCTATTCCATTATTTTTTTATATCTCTTTCATTTCCTCGTGACATGAAAGGAACAGGAAAAAAAAAGGGTGGAAGAGACCAAGGTGTACATGGGAAGAGGAGGAGGAGGAGGAGGGGGACGAGGAGGAGGAGGAGGAGGAGGAGGAGGGGGACGACGAGGAGGAGAAGGAGGAGGAAGAGGGTGATGTCATACCAACGTGACATTAAGTTGACGGTTTAGGAAGATGCCGTGACCTTCTTCCTCCTCCTCCTCCTCCTCCTCTCTTCCCATCTCCCTAAATCCTCACCTGCTTGTCTTTGGCCCATCTCACGTGCCCTTCAATTACCTGTGTCTTATAATAAATTTTCCCTTCATCCCATTACTCGAAGCCCTACTCCTCTTCTTCCTCCTCCTCTCCTCCTCCTCCTCCTCCTCCTCCTCCTCCTCCTCCTCCTGTTGGCTGCGTGTGACACCGACAACGACAAGAAATGGATTGGCGGCCGCAAAGAATTGTTACCTAAGCTTGCTGGTGGAAATTCCTGAGACGGAGAGTAAATAACGATAGAAGCGAGGCGAGGTGGAGGAGGAGGAGGAGGAGGATGAGGAGGAGGAGGAGGAGGAGGAGGAGGAGGAGGATGAGGAGGAGGAAGGCAAAGAGAAAGAGAAAGAAAATGAAAAGGCAGGAAAAACGAGAATAAACGGTAAAGAAGAAGAAAGAAGAAGTCAAAGAAGAAGAAAAATAAAAGGACGAAACACAAATAGAAAACAAGAAGAAAACAAGAAGAGAACAGGATGAAGAAGAAAACGAAAAGAAGAAAAAGAACAAGAACAAGAAAACAAGAAGAGAAACCAAAAAAGGAAAAACAAGAACGAGAACAAGAAAAAGGAAGAACACGAAGAAGAAAAAAAGAAGAGGAAGAAGAAGAAGCAGAAGAGGAAGGAGAGGAGGAGGAAGAGGAAGAGGAGGAGGAGGAGGGGGAGGGGGAGGAGGAGCTGCCCTGAACGAAGATGTAGAAAGATGGACGAGAAGGGAGGATTACACAGACAGGAAGAAATATATCATGGATGGGGATGACCAGGTGCAGCGAGAGAGAGAGAGAGAGAGAGAGAGAGAGAGAGAGAGAGAGAGAGAGAGAGAGAGAGAGAGAGAGAGAGAGAGAGAGAGAGAGAGAGAGAGAGAGAGAGAGAGAGAGAGAGAGAGAGAGAGAGAGAGAGAGAAGGGGCGGAAATGAAAGACTAGCGAAGAGGAAGGCAGAAAAAAATAGCTGCCATGTGTGTGTGTGTGTGTGTGTGTGTGTGTGTGTGTGTGTGTGTGTGTGTGTGTGTGTGTGTGTGTGTGTCGCTATTATTTTCCTCTTACCCGTTTTAGGGAATGTGATGGGGGAGAGAAAAGAGGGGAAGGGAGGGAGGAGAGATGGAGAAAGGAAGAAGGAAGGTAGAGAGTGAGAAGGAAAGAGGTGAAGGGTGAGACTAAGAAAAGGCGATAGAACGAAAGGGAGAAATAATGGAACGGATGGCAGAGAAAGGGAGAAAGAAGGAAGAGACAAAATGTTGAAAATAGAGTAAAAAAGAAAAAAAAGAGGAAGAGAGGAGAGAGGAAGAGAAAGATTAGATGAAGATGGAGCTTGAGGGAGAGAGGGAAAGATGGAGAGGGGAGGTGGTAGAAAGGAGAGTGAGAAGTATTGCATGAGAGAGAGGGAGAGAGAGAGGGGAAGGAAGGGGATTGCGGGAGAGGGAGGGAGAAAGGAGTGAAGGCAGGGGAGATAGGAAGAAAGGTGGACGGGAGGTAAGGAGTGAGAGAGAAATGGATGAAGGGAAGGGAAGAGAAAGAAAATATGAGAGGGATGCAGAGCAGGAGAGAGAGGAAGAAAAACTTAAGGAAAAACTTGAGAGAGAGAGAGAGAGAGAGGGGGATAAAGGAAGGAAAAAAGAGAGATGGGAGAGAGAAAGGGGAAGCAGGAGATGAGGGGAAAATGTATTAGGGTAAAGTGATGCTGCGTCTTGCGGGATCTTTTTCCATATGCAGTAAAGAGGAGGAAGAGGGAAGACAAGGGAAGAGCCGGGTATTATACGGGGAGGATGTGCAGACGGCGGGGGAAGTGTGGCTTGGCTGAGAGGCGCGGGCTAGGCGTTTTACAGGGAGGGAGGAAGTTCAAGGCCAGGTAAAAATGAAAACAAAAAGCCCGTTATGCATGTGTTGTGTGATAGTGGAAATGTATTCTAGGTAAACGTTTTTTAGTTTGGTTAGTGTGTTATGGTGGAAGGGTGAGATGTTTTTACAGGAGCTCAACGGCAGGAAAATTGGAAAGAAATGTACTCTGGGTATTTTTTATTTATTTTGCTTAGTGTGTTATGGTGGAAGGGTTAGATGGTTTTACAGTTGCTCAAGGGCATGAAAAGTGGAAAGAAAAAGCCCCTTATGTGTGTGTTGTGTAGTAGTGGAAATGTACTTTGGGTTATTTTCTTTTAGTTTGGTTAGTGTGTTATGGTGGAAGGGTTAGGTGTTTTTACAGGAGCTCAACGGCAGGAAATATGGAAAGAAAAATGGAAGCATGTGTTGTGTTGTGTTAATGTACTGTGTGTTATCTTCTTTTAGTTTTCGTTAATGTGTTATGGTGGGGAGAGTAGGCGTTTTTGCAGGAAATAAGGCAGTTCTTGGGCAAAAAAAAAGCCCGTTATGCATGTGTTTTGTGGTAGTGGAAATGTACTCTGGGTTAGGTTCTTCTCAGTCTGGGTTAGTGTGTTATGGTGGCAGGGTTAGGCGTTTTACAGGGAAGGAGGCAGCTCAAGGGCAAGAAGAAAGGAAACAAAAAAGGTCCGTTAAGCGTGTGTTGTGTGGTAATGGAAATGTACTCTGGGTTAGGTTCTTCTCAGTCTGGGGTAGTGTGTTATGGTGGCAGGGTTAGGCGTTTTACAGGGAAGGAGGCAGCTCAAGGGCAAAAGAAAGGAAACAAAAAAGGTCCGTTAAGCGTGTGTTGTGTGGTAGTGGAAATGTACTCCGGGTTAGGTTCTTCTCAGTCTGGGTTAGTGCGTTATGGTGGCAGGGTTAGGCGTTTTACAGGGAAGGAAGCAGCTCAAGGGCAAGAAAAAAAGGAAGCAAAAAAGGTCCGTTAAGCGTGTGTTGTGTGGTAATGGAAATGTACTCTGAGTAAGAATTCCGCAGTCTGGGTTAGTGTGTTATGGTCGGAGATTTAAGTTGTTTGAGGTTACCTTGGAGAGACAGGTTTAGTTAGATTGGGATTAGTGATGTGCTGGCTAAGTTAGATTCGTTGAGTGTATTTCCAGGTTATGTTTTGTTTGCTTTAGATAACGTAAAAGAGATTATTCTTTCAACTTAGGCATGTGAACTATAACCAAGCTATACTTACATAGGTAATTTCAGAGTAATTGAATGTTCCAGATTTTCATAAGTCTCAAAAATGTAACATGTGGGGCCAAGGGTCGTAAATAAACTCTACGTTAGTATTTTGCCTTGATTAACTTACATAGCAAGAACAATCATGGGTAATGCGAACTTGTGTAACCTGTATGTCATCTCCGTCCTGTGTCTCGGGGTGATGGGCTCTTATCACCGCAGTTCAAGAGCTAAAGAGACGCAGACGTGGGCAGACGTAACTCGCTGCTTAACGCACGCTCCACGCTTTACATGAGAGAGAGAGAGAGAGAGAGAGAGAGAGAGAGAGGGCAATATACTTTTTCCCGGCAGTAGTGGGCGCCCTGATGAGGGTAAAAAGTTAATTGGATATATTGCTTGTTTTGTTTTTTGTTTTCCGTTTTTTATTAACTCGACGTGAAGTAATGTTCTCATAAGGTTTTGATGAGAGCGAGAAAGTGGGGAAAAACGTTTTATATATGACCAGTGGTATGTATGTGCGTGTGTGTGTGTGTGTGTGTGTGTGTGTGTGTGTGTGTGTGTGTGTGTGTGTGTGTGTGTGTGTGTGCCTTACCTGACACATTATAGTCTACGAACTCTTCCATCTAACACCACCACTATCACCACCACCACCATTACCACCTACCCCCCTCCCCACCCCCACCGCCGCCTTCACCGCCGCCACCGTCTCTAAACTTCCCTCTCGCCACACCTGAGTTATCCTCCTCTCAGGTTCCCGCCAGACACAGACCCCTAACTTCCCTAAGGCTCTCCCGGCGACGGAGTTAGCAGGGAAGGAGAGTACACACACACACACACACACACACACACACACACACACACACACACACACACACACACACATACACACACAGAAACCTCCTTCACCCCCCCCCAACACACACAGACAAAACCACACACACAGACCCCTCCCTGTAACACACAAAGACAAAAACACACACACGCAGACCCCCCCCAACACACACGCACATACACACACACAGACACAATCCCACCACACACACACACACACACACACACACACACACACACACACACACACACACACACACACACACACTCATCCTTCCCCACACCCTTCCACACACACAAGCACATGGGGACTCACACATCCACGCATCCACGCATCCAATTACCCCGTCCACCTTTCCGACATCCACTCAGCCACACAACCAGCCAAACACTCATTGCGTCCCGCCATCAACCAGCCGGGCGGCCAGACGGACAGGCAGGATGCGGGGCGGGCCTGAAGAGCCGTGACACAATGGCCGTGCTACTGTGCGGAAGTATGCAAATTGACCCAAGTGGCGGACACGCGCTGAATTCTACCGAGTTGTGGTGCTGCTGGCGTGCTGGCGGCCTGGCGGGGGCTGCCGGCTGGTGTTGGGGGTCACCGGTGCTGGCTGTTGCTATGTCCTTGGTGCTGGGGGCCTGGCGTTGTGTCTCGGATGCTGGTTTCTGGTTTTCTGTCTCTGCCTCTTTGTTTGTGATGGCTGCTGTTGAGTTTCTAGAGCTAGGCTGTTGCTCTCTCTTTGGTGCTGAGTAACAAATGTTGGACGTTTGGGGCTGATGACTGGTTGTCTGTCTCTGTCTCTTTGTTAGTGATAGCTGCTGTTGAGTCTCTGGTACTAGGCTGTTCCTCTCTGGTCCTGAGTGACTGGTATTTTATCTCTGAAGCTGATGCTTAGTTTTTTTACTTCAGTACTGAATGGCTCTCTCTTTGTCTCCGTCTTTGTGGTTCCGAACATCTGCTCCTCTGTGTTCTATCTCTGGGGCACAAAATGGCTGGTGTTCGGTTTTTAGTGCTGAATCCTTAGTGCTAAACGGCTTGAACTCTCTCCTTGGTGCTAAGAGTCTTTTGTTACGTCTCCAGTGCTGATAACTGATGATACTGGAGCTCTAGTGGCCTGAAAGTGTATAATGACTAGTGTTGAAAAGATGGAGTCAATCTGCATGCTATCAAAAATCTCTGGTGCTGAATGGCCCGTGCTGTATCTCAGGTGCTGAATTGTTTTTATATCTCTAGTGCTGAAAAACTGCTGATATTGGCGTGCTAGTGTCCTGTGTGTGGCTTGATGGCTGGGTGTCTGCCTACGTGCTATCGGGAGTGCTGGGCGACATTCTGGACCCAGCCAATACCGTGCCTCGGGCCGGTGCTAAAGCGTGGCGCCGATTGAAGCTGTTTGGCCCGATGGGATGAGGAAGAGGAGGACGCGGACGTGGGAATGTATTGGACGGGTGTAGGTGTGATGGGCTTTAACTGTGGAGGGGTGGGTGGTTGATGGGGAAGTGGGAGGGAGGGAGGGAAGAAGGTGGGTGTAGTCAGTGTTTATATTGGATGGGTGATGGCGTGATGGGTGTGATGGGTTTTAGTCGTGGTTGAGTGGGTGGGTAATGGATCAGTGGGAGGGTAATGGGCGGAAATGTGATGGGTTTGAACCGTTTATTGATGTGTGTCCAAAGAGAAGAGAAGAGAAGAGAAGAGGAGAGAGGAAACCAACAGTAAGAATAATGATAGAAGTGAGCTAACTCCCCCTAGTGCTGATGCTGAGAGTAGTGGTGCTGGTGCTGGTTAGGAGAGAAGAAAAGAGAGACTAGAACAGAAAAAAATAATAATGAGAATAATACTGAGGAAAGAAAGCAAACAGACCCCAATGATGTGGACCCTGATAGCAGTGGCTGTGTGGTTCGTGATCCTGATAGTACTTCTGGAGCTGGTAATAGTAGTAGTAGTAGTCATGGCAGTGGCAGTGGTCCATAGTGTACTCGCGGTGATGCATTTTCCCCCCAATGATAAGCTCTGACTCATTGCTCGGCCGCTGTAATGGACGCTACTTTTGCCATCAGTCACGCGCAAATCACCGATATATGACGCGATTTTTTCCATAACGTGACGCAGATGCCCTTCACATATGGCCGTTTAATGGCGGACTAAATCAAAGCGGAATGGAGAGCGGTAGATAGAGGAGCTTTGGCAGTAGGAGTAGTAGTAGTAGTAGTAGTAGTAGTAGTAGTAGGACTGCCGCTAAATGAAGTTAAGTAAAAGCAAAGGTAAAGAAAGAGCAGGTGTACTCGAAAAGGAAATCAGACAGGTGTTCTCATAAGGCAGGTAAGGAAAAGAAAGTGAGCACAGGTTAGCAGGTGAACGTAAAGACAGGCAGACAGTGAAAAGGAAAGGAAGGTAGGAAAGGAAGGAGAGGCAGGAACAGGGCAACTGGGCTTAGGTAGGCAGGCTTTGAGGGCAGGTGTTAACAGGTAATGGATACGTCGGAGCACAGGTGTGTCTTCCATAACCCAACTTTCACCTGGAAACTATTATCGCCCGCGGACGGTTCGGGGCTGGAGAAAAGTATTGGCCGGGAATATATTTGTAGCTCCGAAGCCTCTCTGAAGGGCGAGTGGGCGAGGGAGAGGAAGAGGGATGTAAAATTTGAGGAAAAATGTGGAGGAGTGTGGTGAAGGAGATTAGCTTCCTCCTCTTAGTCTCCGTCTTCCTCCTCCTCCATGTCTTCCTTTGCCTCCTCCTCCTCCTCCTCCTCCTCCTTTCTCCGAGCTCTCCTCCACTTTGTCATTGGCCTTCTTCCACATCGTAATCCATAACCTCTCTTTCTCATGCTCTTCCTCCTCCTCTTCTTCTTCTTCCTCCTCCCCATCCTCTTCCTCCAGTTCCTCCTCCTCCTCCTCCTCCTCCTCTTCATCCACTTCGTCTTCCTCTTTACTCTCATTTTTCTTCTTTGCTCCTTTTTCTACACCTTCTCACATTAACCTTTTGCTGTCCACGTTCACTCTTCCTTCTCCTCCTCTTCCTCCTCCTCCTCCTCCTCAGTATTTTTTTTCGCCAACTGCCAAACATTGAGGCCAGAACTTTTTTTTGTCCTGTTTCACAAGTTGCTGTTCGTTCACCTCCCCTTCGAAACCCTTCACCTCACACACCTCACATAACCCCTTCTTTCAACCCCATTCAAAACACCTTTCTTACCCCTTCCCTTTGCTCCCTTCCCTGCTCCATTCCTCCATTCAAATCCCCTTTCCCCTTTTTTCTTCTCCCCGCATTCCCTTCCCCCTTCAACCCCTTCATTCCTCCATTCAAATCCTGCCTCCATTTCCCTGTTCACGCCTTTTGCTCCCCCATTACCATTCCTTTATCCCTTTCCTCTCAGTCCTTCCCTTAACTCTTCAGCCCCTTCGTTCACCACATTCAAAATCCCTTCTTCAACTCTTTCCTTTCTTCCATTTCCTTTTTGTTTCAACTCCTTCGTACACTCTCCTCAAAATCTCTTTCCTCACCTTTCCCTTCCCTTTCCTTCCCTTCTCTTTCCTTCCATTCCCTTTTCTTTCCATCTCTCCCTTCCCTTCCATTCCATTCCCTTCCCTCTTCTCCCCCTGTCAACCATCGCCTCCCTGCCTCATTTCTCCCTCCTCTTATTCACACTGCCACGCTTACTAACTAGTCCCCTTCACTTCCCCTTCTTTCCTCCTCCTCCTCCTTCTCTCCTCCTCCTCCTCCTCCTCCTCCCGCATCCCCTAAACCTCCACGTAAACTGACTCCTTGGAAATTATGCGTCGACCTAAACTGGGTCATTGCCAGTCTCTGCATTTAGTCCGGAATTAAAACGTGAGTTGTTTAATTTGCGTGAATGTGTGTGTGTGTGTGTGTGTGTGTGTGTGTGTGTGTGTGTGTGTGTGTGTGTGTGTGTGTGTGTGTGTGTGTGTGTGTGTGTGTGTGTGTGTGTGTGTTTATCTGTGTGGTTTTTATTTAGTTTACTTGTATTTGAGGGAGACGGATAGACAGAGTGACAGACAGACAGATAGAGAGGGACAGGTAAACGCAGGTATCCAGGTGGCGTAAGGTGAAATCAAGTAAAGGTGGCGCTGAGTCGGTTGTGTATTACAATAAAAACCTATGAATAAGAAATCCCAATAGGTACGTAACGTTGACTTAATCGGATTGGCTGGAAATACTCGTTACAAGACCTTTACTACGACAAAGACAACGACTACTGCTACTACTACTACTACTACCACTACTGCTGCCACTGTTCCTTTTACTACTACCATTAACCTTACAACTACTACTACTCCTGCTTCATTAATACAAATACTAATACCACTACGTCTACTATTACTACCATAATTGTAACTACGTCTACTAGTATTACTGCTACTACTGTTCCTTCTAATACTACCATTATCGCTGCAACTACTACTACTACCACTACTCCTGTTTCATTACTACTACTAATACCACTACTTCTACTATTACTACTATTACTACTATTACTACCATCATCACTCCTTCACTAATACTTATCCTAACACTAATAATGACGGTTTTGGAGGTCGGTCTTTAAGGGAGGTCGTCGGGGATGGTAATGGCGTCTCGTCCCCTCAAGTGGGTCGCCCCTAAATCGGCGTCTGAAGGCAATGATTTGAAATTCCAAGCGCGGGGTGATGGCGCGTACCTCCGGCCGCCGAGAACGATCGAGGCCGAATTTGCTGTTTAGAGAGAGCGGCCGCCATGCGCGCACACACACACACACACACACACACATACACAGGAACACTATCAATGTCTATATATTATTCTGTTTATATATTTTTTTATATAGGGGAAAAGAGGTCATTTTGTGTGTGTGTGTGTGTGTGTGTGTGTGTGTGTGTGTGTGTGTGTGTGTGTGTGTGTGTGTGTGTGTGTGTGTGTGTGTGTGTGTATGAAAAGCTAAAATTGCATCGAGCACTTGGATGAGGTGTTTATTTTTTCGTTTATTATTTATTCTTTTGTTTGTCTGCTTTTTTTTATTCAGCGTCACGGTGATTGACTGACAACCATTCGGTCATAATTTCGTTGCAAAACATTTTATGGTACAGTGTGTGTGTGTGTGTGTGTGTGTGTGTGTGTGTGTGTGTGTGTGTGTGTGTGTGTGTGTGTGTGTGTGTGTGTGTGTGTGTTTGATAGTTTTCGTGTAATCAATATTTTTGGGGGGCAATCTACGTTAATCAGTGATATGCAAACAAATCTGTTTCCATTATTTATCATTTTTTTCATATTTCTTTTCTTCTTGGTCTTTATTTTTGTTTTAATGTTTTGTTTTATTTATATTCTCACCGTTTCCTTCCTTCCTTCCTTCCTGCCTGCGTTCCTTCCTTCGTTTGTTTTTGTTTTTCATTATTTTATCCGAATTTATAATATACGGACTGTTTTTTTTATTATTATTTTCTTCTTTTTCACTTCTTTCTCCTTCTTTTCCTTTATTTTCATTCTTCTTCGTCTTCTTCTTCTTCTTCTTCTTCTTCTTCTTCTTCTTTCGCATCCTTCCTCTTCCTCTTTAACCTCACGTCTCCTCCATTCTCACTAACTTCATTACACTTTTCAAACACTTCCATTTCCCAAACTCAAGCACACACACACGTTTACTTTCTCTCTCTCTCTCTCTCTCTCTCTCTCTCTCTCTCTCTCTCTCTCTCTTTTTTTAACACACACACACACACACACACACACACACACACACACACACACACACACACACACACACACACACACACACACACACACACACACACACACACACACACACACACACTCTCTCTCTCTCTCTCTCTCTCTCTCTCTCTCTCTCTCTCTCTCTCTCTCTCTCTCTCTCTCTCTCTCTCTCTCTCTCTCTCTCTCTCTCTCTCTCTCTCTCTCTCTCTCTCTCTCTCTCTCTCTCTTACATCATCCTCTTTGCGTCTGTGTATTTTTTTCTTTCCTCTTCTCCCTACCCATCCTTCCCTCTCTCCTTGTCTTTCATTCACCTCCCACGCTCTTTCTTTCTCACGCCATTTCTCTTCTCCCTTCATCTTTCCTTTACCCTTCGTTTCGTCTTGGCTCCTTTTCACCCTCAGTTTCCTTTATTCTTCATTCTCTCTTTCCCCCTCTCACGTCTGCCATCTATTCTTTTCCATGTTTTTTTTTTCCTATAGTAAAAGCTCTCCAAATCAGCCATGGAAGAGCTGAACGAAGTGAAGAAATAAAGCAACTTGTCCTTTAAATGCATTTTGATAAACTAAACCCAAGAGACAAGAAAAGAAAAAAGAAAACAAGTACAGTAAGGAAAAAGGGAAAAAGACAAAACCTAGAGGAAAAATATGAAAAAGTCGGGAGGAAGGTAAAGCACATTAGCCAATACAAGAAGAAAAGAAACTACAGTAACCAACAAGACATGAAGACAAAGACGAGAAGACAGACGAGAATAGACAAAATTAAAATAACGCACAGTAACCAACGCAGGAAGAAAAAAAAAGGACAGTAACCAAAAAAACAGAGACAAAAAAAATGACTGGAAAAGACAAGAAGAAAGCAATGTACAGTAAACAACACAAAGGGAAAAGAAACCACACCACAGTAGCTACCTCCGAGTTACTATCTATCTATCTATCTATCTATCTCTCCCTCTCTCTTTTAGACCAGAAGCTAAAATAAATCTTTGCACAGTCCCACACGCAGGAGAATTGCTCACAGTGATCCTACAATACGCACCTGTAATCCACCTTTCATATCCGTAATTAATCACCTTAATGAGCTTAGTAATGGAGCCGCCAGGTATTACGAGGATGTGCTGTGTGGCCCGAAGGGGGGGGGGGCTGGAAGGGAGGAGGGGGTCACCTGTCTTTGTTAATGAGTAGGTTAATTACAGGTACGAGACTTTGAGGAGTAAAGACACCCAGAGGTAGCAATCAGAAGAGAGAGAGAGAGAGAGAGAAAATAAAGATGGAGGGATAGATTGTTAGAGATAAAAAGAGAGTCAAAGTAAGGCAAGAAAAGGATGATTTCTCGTATATTATCTCCTTATCTCTCTCTCTCTCTCTCTCTCTCTCTCACCGATACAATATCTATACGACCTAACGAAGATATTTCCTCAGATTTTACTTATTATCCGTATTACACTCTCCTTCTCCTCTTCTTCTTTCTCTTCCTCCTCCTCCTCCTTCTCCTCTTCTTCTTTCTCCTCCTCCTCTTCCTCCTCCTTCTCCTCTCATCCTTCCCTCCATCATTTTCTCCCTCCAATCGCCTTCATCATTTCTCATCTTCCTCACATTCCCTACGCCCCCTCCTCCATCATTCCTCTTTTCCCTCACCTTTCCTTCTTCCCTCCCTCCCTACTTCCCCCCATTCCTCCCCCTTCCAATCCTTCCCATTCCTCCCTCCCCCCCTCCTATAATTTGCCTCCTCTTGTAGTTTGGGGTGAAGAGACGCAAAGTATTTTCATTAAGCTAGTGAGTGTGGGCGCCTATACACACATACACACACACACACACACACACACACACACACACACACGAAAAGGAAATCTGAGTGTGTGTGTGTGTGTGTGTGTGTGTGTGTGTGTGTGTGTGTGTGTGTGTGTGTGTGTGTGTGTGTGTGTGTGTGTGTGTGTGTGCTTGTGTGTGTATGTCCATATTTCATTCGTGTTGTTTTCTTCATATTTTCATTCACATCATCCTTATTATTCCTCCCTCCTCCTCCTCCTCCTCCTCCTCCTCCTTCTCCTCCTCCTCCTCCTCCAAGTGACGGGTATTGGATATATAGTTCAGGATTATGTTCAATTACAAAGTTGGTTGATTCTGAAGGGGTGAGAGGCATGGAGGGAAAGAGGCATGGGGGGAAGGAGAGAAGCAAAGGAGAGGGAAGGGGAGGGAGGGGAGGAAGGGAGGTTGAAGGAGAAGGTACGACGGCGAAAGATTTTAAAGGTATAAGAGAGAGAGAGAGAGAGAGAGAGCGTGTGTGTGTGATGTTGATAAGAAATGGAGGAAGGAAAAAAATCAAAATTTTGGAAATAAATAACAACAGTAACAATAAAGTAAACTCTCTCTCTCTCTCTCTCTCTCTCTCTCTCTCTCTCTCTCTCTCTCTCTCTCTCTCTCTCTGTCTCTCTCTCTCTCTCTCTCTCTCTCTCTCTCTCTCTCTCTCTCTCTCTCTCTCTCTCTCTCTCTCTCTCTCTCTCTCTCTCTCTCTCTCTCTCTCTCTCTCTCTCTCTCTCTCTCTCTCCGGATTTGCTTCTGTCTCCTCGTACGTACAGTTCCTAAACCCTTCCTCCTCCTCCTCCTCCTCCTCCTCCTCTTCTTCTTCTTCTTCCTCCTCCTCCTCCTCCTCCTCCTCCTCCTCCTCCGCCTACTCCGCCTACTCCTACTCCGCCGGGAAGGGAGGAGAGGAGGCGAGCAGCATACTGATGAAGGGAAGTGTTTTGTTGTAGAGAGGAAGTGGGGAGCTCTGATCGTGAGGGCTGTCGGGCAGTCTGCGTTGGTTTGCCTGTCTGTCTGTTCCTCTCTTTCGGGCTGTCTGTTTATTTATCTGTTTTTATGTCAGTCTTGTTTTCCCCTGTGGCGGTTTTGCTGTCTGGCTGGCTGTATGTTGTTTTTTTAGGTTTGTGTGGCTGTCATTCCTCTGTTTGAAATTCTGTGTATTTTCTGATTGCGTGTGTGACTGACCTGCTTTTTTTTACCTTCTGGTCGACTTAAATTGGTTGAAAGATTGGTTGCAGGTCTGATTACTTGTTGAACTGATAAACTATTTGACTTGGCCTTTTAACTGACTGTCTGACTGGCTCACTGGTTGACTGACGTTTTGACTGACATTGCTTTCTTTTCTTTAGTATGTATTTTGTTTTTATTCTTCAGTGACTTTTTTGACCGGCAGTTTGTTTTTTTCTTCACTGACTGGCTGACTGGATTTGTAACTGGCGATCTGACTGGGGTTTTGCGCTTCAACAATGTATGGTGTTCTGACTGACTGACTGGCTCGTTGGTTGGGTCTGGTCATCGGCTTGGCTCTGGCTGGCTGACTGACCCTTTGACTGATAACCGGCTGATTGGGAGGGTAACTGGCTGGCTGATGGGCTGTTTGTCTGTCTGTGAGTTGTGTGGCTGTTGTTTTTTGTTTGTGTTTTTCGTTATATTTTTTGTCTATCTGTCTGTCTGGCTATCTGTATTCATATATCTGTCTGTCTATCTGTATCCATATATCTGTCTGTCTATCTGTATCCATCTGTCTGTCTGGCTATCTGTATCCATCTATCTGTCTGTCTATCTGTATCCATATATCTGTCTGTCTATCTGTATCCATCTATCTGTCTGTCTATCTGTATCCATATATCTGTCTGTCTATCTGTATCCATCTATCTGTCTGTCTTCTAGTTTCCGTATCTGTCTGTATTTCCATAGTTTTTGTTTGTGTCCTTGTCTAGTATTTTGCATGTTCATTTTTTCTTCCTATATCTCTTCCATTTGTCTTTCCCTCGTCCTTTTCTTTTATGTTCTCCTCTTCCCCTGTCTATTACGCATGGTTGGTTTTACTTTTTTTTCTTACAATCTCTTTTCTTTATCCCTCTTCGTGTTTGTTTTCCTTTATTCTCTCTTTGCCTCTCCAACGTCTGTCTCCTGCAAACGTCACAGTATATATTCACATAACAATAGTCTCTCTACGTAAAATTAAGGGAGTTATTAACTTTACTCACCACGAAACAAAGAAAACAAAGCAAGCAATAGTGGAAAAAAAACTAGAGAAGAAAGGACAGACCAAGCGTTGATAAAAAGTAACGAAAAGGATCTGATTCCACGCCAACAAATTTAGATCGCATTCCACGGCGTTAAAGGTGTAACGAGGAGGAGTTTTCATATGTACGTGTGTAAAAAAAAAGAGGGTTTGATCCGATTTACATACAGCGCTTTGTTATTTCATGTGAACACTGTCCTTCTGGTTCATTCGTGTGTGTGTGTGTGTGTGTGTGTGTGTGTGTGTGTGTGTGTGTGTGTGTGTGTGTGTGTGTGTGTGTGTGTGTGTGTGTGTGTGTGTGTGTGTTTTGAGGGACGGCATTGCGTGATTAAACTAGACACTGTGGCTTCGGTTTTGCTTCATCATTGGCAATCAGTTTTAGGCGTGAGTTAGCGATCTCTCTCTCTCTCTCTCTCTCTATTTATCTATCTATCTATCTAACCATTTATATCTCGTTCTATTTCTCTATCTCACTTTCTCTCTCACTCCCACTCATCTCACTCTCACTGCCTCTCTCTCGTTCTATCTACTTATCTTGCTCTCTTTCCCTCTGGCTTGCTCACTCTCTCTTTCTCTCTCGCTCTTGCCCAAATTCCTAACCTCCTTTCCGCCCGCTTCACCTCCTCCTCCTCCTCCTCATCCTCGTCCTCGTCCTCGTCCTCGTCTCGCTCGCAGAATAAAATGTCCCGCGTCTCGCCCCTGACAGGTATATGGTAAGGCGAAGAGTTAAAGCCACTGATTAAATTCTTTGTTTTGCTCCCGAGAATACAACGAGGAAGGGGAGACTAAGATTAAGGAGGAGAGGAGAAGAAGGTGGAAGGAGGAGGAGGGGGAGGAGGAAGAGGAAGGAGAAAAGAAGGGAAGTGCAGTAGCATACGTAAGGAGATGAAGGAGAAGGAGAAGAAGGAGGAGGAAGACAAGGAAGACCAAGAGAGATAATGAAATGGAGGACCGTGTCGGAAATTGATTCTTATTTTACGCGTTTATTAATATATATAAATGAGAACCACGTGAAATAGGAGGAAGAGGAAGACGAAGAAGGGAGGATAACCAGAGAGGAAGAGTAAGGAGAGGAAGGAAGGAGAGAAAAAGAGGAGGAAATTAAGCGAAGAGGGAAAGACCGCGGTAAAGCAGTGATAAGATACAAGGAGGAGGAAGAGGAGGAGGAGGAAGAGGAAACGCGTTACGAAAGAGCTTTTAAAGGAAATGGAATTATATGGAATCGGGAATAGGAAGAAGAAGGAAATAAAGAGGAAATTATGTGCAAGGGGAGAGAGAGAGAGAGAGAGAGAGAGAGAGAGAGAGAGATAATAATTATGGAGAGGAAGTCCAAGTGCTAAAAGAGTTAAGAGGAAATAAGAGGCATTCAGATATACGGTGAAGAAGGGAATTCAGAAAGAGGGGATGAGATGGTGAAAAGAAGAAGAGTACGGACGAAGCATTGGGAAGAGGAAAGAAGAAGAGGAAGAAGAACAAGTAGTAGTAGTAGTAGTAGTAGTAGTAGTAGTAGTAGTAGTGGTAGTAGTAGTAGTGGAAGTAGTAGTAGTTGTGGATATTGTTAGAAGGTGAAAAATATATAGTGAAAAAAAATAAGTGTTACGTTGAAATACTCTTTAGCTTTTAAGATACAACGTAAAAGAAGAAAAAAGGGGAGAGGAAAGGAGGAATATGGACGCCGAAAAAAAAATTGAAAAAAATATATATAAAAAGACCGCCGAAAGAGAAAGGCGTGTAGAGGGCACCAACAAAAAAGGGGGAAAAAAAAGAAAAAAAAAGGAGAGAGAATAGATATATGAAAAACGGTGAACAGCGTCCGTAGAGTGACGACAAAGAAGCTCCCCACCCAAGGGCACGCCGCTCCCCCCCTGCCCCCTCCCCCTCCCCCCTCCCCCTTCCCTCTACGCCTTAAAGCCCTTTGTTTCCCCTTGGATGGAAATGGGTTGGGGAAGCCTTGAGGGGAAAATACTACTTACTTTTTTCTCCTCTTAGGGAATTAAACTCCATCCCGGGAAATATTTCACAAAGGAACAGAAAACAACAAAGCTTTCTCTCTCACCCGCTCTCTTGCTCTCTCTCTCTCTCTCGCTCGCTCGTTCTTGCTCTCTCTCTATATCTATCTATTTATCTATCTATCTATTAATCTATCTGTTTGTGTATCTATTTGTCTATTTCTTTACGTGTGTTTTTTTTTTTATCACTAATCTTCTTACCCTTTCTTCTCTCTCGTCTTCATTTATCTCTCTCTCTCTCTCTCTCTCTCTCTCTCTCTCTCTCCTTTCCTTTTGCTCCTCTTGTCTCTTCCATCTTCTTTCCCTCTCTTCATTTCATCTTGCCACCTTTTCTCCCACATTATCATTCCTCCGTCTTTCGTTCTCTCTCCAATCTCTCTTACTTAACCTTACCCACAGCAGCCACCACACTCTCTCTACGGTCATTCACTTCCTTTCCCTTCTCATAGCTTACACACCTTACCTAAATACCTTGCCAGACCTATCTACCTTACCTGTCCTTACCTACACCAGCCACACAACTCTTTAATTTACCCACAACAGCTTCCTCACGTTCTCACCATTCTTTTCCTGACTCTCCTTTCCCATATACCTATCCTACCTCACCTACATGCCTTACACACCTTACCTATATACCTTAAACACTTCTCCTTACCTTGCCTACCTTCCATATACACTTTATCTTCCCTTACCTACATCGGCTTCACAATTAACGCCATCCTCCGCCCCTCGCCGCCGCCTCCTATGGGGGTTCAAATCAGCTTTTCTCGCCCCGGAAACTACGTACTCTAGGCCGCGTTGGGGACCTGAGTGAACATAATCCGTCTCGCTCCTCATTCCTTCCTTCCTTCCTTCCTTCCTCCTCTGTTCCTTCCTTACTATCCTCCTTACTTTCTTTGTTTTCACTCTTCCTTCCTTCCATCCTTTCTTTCTGTCTTCATAACATTTCTTCCTTTTTTCATTCATTCATTCCTTTCTTTATTCCTTTCTTCATTCATTCATTCTTTCTTTCATTACTGTCGTTCTTTATATCTTCCTTACTTAAATCCATCCTTCTTTCCTTCCTTCCTTCCTTCCTTTCTTCATTCCTTCTTTTCTAACCTGTTTTGTACTTAATAATTTCCTGTTATTCTTCTCTTCCTTCATCTGTTTCCAACCTTTCCTCACCTGGTACTGTTATCTCTCTCTCTCTCCCCCCCCCTCCTCAGTACTCTTCGTTATCTCTACGACTACCTAATGCCTAACTCGACTGGACTGCTGCTACTACTACTACTACTACTACTGCTACTACTACTACTACTACTACTACTGCTACTACTCCTACTGCTACTGCTGCGACTGGTTTTATGGACGCTGTTAATTTTATGGCCTCTACTCTAGTGCTGCTGTTGACGTTGATGTTGTTGTCGTTGTTGTTGGTGGTGGTGATGGTGTTGCTTTGTTGAATTTGGTCGAATTGTTAGTAGCAGGTGTGATGGCAGAGGTGGTGCAAGTGATGGTGATGATGGTAGTGATGATGGGTAGTGCTAGTGGTGGTGATGGTGATCTATTTATCTATTCATCTACCAGTCTATCTATCTATCGATCTATCTAATGGTGATGATAAGGTTGTTGCTGTTAGTTGTGGTAGTGATGATCGTGATGATGGTGATGATGGTGATGATCGTGATGATGGTGATGATGGTGATAGTGTTTCTGTTGCGTTTGAAAGGTGGTGAAGACGTGTAATTACCTTGTTAGTGTTAGAGATAGAGGTGATGGTGGTAGTGTTAGTGGTTCTGTAGTCTTGTATCTGTGTGTGTTGCAGTTTTAGTAGTTGTAGTGGTAGTGTAGCAGTGTTTCCCTCTCTCCTCTTGTGTTGTTGTGTTCCAGTCCTAGTTCTCATTGCTTTGTGACAGTGTTTGTGTTGCGTTTGGAAGGTGGTGTTGAAGTGTGTATACCGTGTTGGCAGTAGTAGTAGTGATGGTGGTGGTAGCTGTGTTACTCTCCTCGTTTTGTCTTCCTCTTCTTCTTGTTGTTTTGTGATAGTGTTGTTGTTGTGTTGAGAAGGTGGTGAAGAAGTGTATTTACCGTGGTAGTGGTTGTGGTAGCAGTATTTCGCTCCTTGTGTTGTCGTGTGTGTTCCAGGTCTTCCTCTTCTTCTTATTGTTTTGAGATAGTGTTTTTGTTGCGTTGAGAAGGTGGTGAAGAAGTGTATTTACCGTGGTAGTGGTTGTGGTAGCAGTGTTTCTCTCCTTGTGTTGTCGTGTGTGTTCCAGGTCTTCCTCTTCTTCTTGCTGTTTTGTCTCTGTTTGGCCGGAGTCGAGCTATTTCGGTGATGGCGCCTCTTTGTTTATATCTACGGCCGGTGCGTGACTCTCGGCTCTTATACCTGATTCCCGGAGCGAGGCGGGGACGGAACCGAGGCGGGCGACGCTTTATGCTGTGGTCTGCTTCGCGGGGATAAATACCCAGACCTGACACTCCCTTATCTCTTCTTATCTCTCCCTCTCTCCCTCCCTCTCTATCTATCTATCTCTCCGTCTGTCTATCTCTCTCGCTCGCTCGGTCTTTCTCTCTCTCTCTCTCTCTCTCTTTCTCCACCTGTCCACCTCAGACTCAAAACTCCAAACAAACAGTGTTGAGATGTTCATAACGGAGCCTGTGTGAGTTGGCGGAGTGTGTGCAAGAGGAGGAGGAGGAGGAGGAGGAGGAGGAGGAGGAGGAGGAGGAGGAGGAGGAGGAGGAAGAGGAAGAGGAAAAGCAGGAGGAGGAAGAAGAGGAAGAAGTGGAGGAGAAGGAAAAATGGGGTAAATGAGGAAGAAAAGGAGAAGAAAAGTTGGAGATGAAAAGGAAAAGAGAATAAAGAAAGAAGGAGAGAGAAGAAAATAACATGATGGCGAAAATGCGGTTGGAAGAGGAGGAAGAGAAGGAGGTTGGGGAAGCGATACAGAAGAAGCAGGAGAAGAAGGAGAAGAAAATAAGAAAAGAGGAAAGCAGAAGAGGTGTTGAAGTTGAAAAAGCAAAAAAAAGAAAAAAAGATGAGGAGGTGCAGTTTTGGGTGAAGAGAAGGAGGAGAAGGAGGAGAAACAGAAGGGAAAGGAGAAGGAAAGGAAGAAAATATAGTAAATTGGGAAAAGCAGACGGAGATGGTCGAGTTGAAAAAGCAGAAGGAAAAGGAAGAGGAAGTGCAGTTTTGGGTGGGAGAGAAGGAGGAGGACGAGGAGGAGGAGGAGAAACAGAAGGGAAAGGAAAAGGAAAGGAAGAAAATAAAGGAAATAGGGAAAAGCAGACGGAGGTGGTCGAGTTGAAAAAGCAGAAGGAAAAGGAGGAGGAGGAAGTGCAGTTTTGGGTGGGAGAGAAGGAGGAGGACGAGGAGGAGGACGACGACGAGAAGGAGGAGGAGGAGGAAAAAGGAGATATGAATTAAGAGGCATTAGTGTCAAAACCATTCCCCACTACTCCTCCAAACTACCTTCATAACAGCTCCCTCCCTCCTTCCCTCCTTCCCTCCCTCCCTCTCTTCCCTCCCTTCCTTCACTCCTTCGTCCCTCCGTCTCTCCTTCCCTTCGTTCCTCTCTCCCTCTCACTCTCATCTTTACTTCCTGCATCTCGACTCGACTCTCCACACACACACACACACACGCACGCACACACACACACACACGTACACACACAAACACATCACTCAGGTAACATAATCAACACACACACACACACACACACACACACACACACACACACACACACACACACACACACACACACACACACACACACACACACACACACACACACACACACACACACACACACACACACACACACACACACACACACACACACACACACACACACACACACACACACACACACACACACCATTGCATCCCAGTGACCTCAATCTCATCACCTTTTCTCTCCTCGGCAATTACTCGCTCGCCCCCAGACGCCCTCGGCCCCAAGACAGTGCTAACCCACACACCAGGCCACACGGTCGACGC
>NC_066556.1:10137026-10142026 GCF_024679095.1 Eriocheir sinensis
TGAACAGCGAAAGCGATTGTGTGCAGAGGTAGGTGAATGCATTGAATATTGGGTGAGTGCGTGAGTGAGTGTGTGGGTGAGGGCAGGTAAGGCAGTGAATATTGGGTGAGTGCGTGAGTGAGTGTGTGAGTGAGGGCAGGTAAGGCAGTGAATATTGAGTGCGTGAGTGCGTGTGTGGGTGTGAGGGCAGGTGTGTGTGTGTGGCTGTCAGGTGGAAGTGGTGTGGGACTGACTGGACGACGAACACTGGCTACCAAATGGACGGAAGCGTGTGAGAGAGAGAGAGAGAGAGAGAGAGAGAGAGAGAGAGAGAGAAAACGAACCACTTTCTTCAACTACATGTTCCAACAGTCTCTCTCTCTCTCTCTCTCTCTCTCTCTCTCTCTCTCTCTCTCTCTCTCTCTCTCTTCTGTTTTCCTCAGATTTTTTTCCTGTTTGTTTTCTTTTCTACTCATATTTTGTCTTTTCTCATTTCTTTTCTTTTCATAACTTCTCTTCTCTCTCTCTCTCTCTCTCTCTCTCTCTCTCTCTCTCTCTCTCTCTCTCTCTCTCTCTCTCTCTCTCTCTCTCTCTCTCTCTCTCTCTCTCTCTCTCTCTCTCTCTCTCTCTCTCTCTCTCTCTCTCCCGTGTAGTCCCTCTCTTTGGCCAATATTCCTTTATGACGCACATTTGCATATTCAATTATCAGCTGTTCCCTTTCTGGAGACTTTAAACCGAGTTGCTCTAAGTATTTTCCTGCGCGCCAAGTTTTAGGTGAGCGGCCATATTGGAATCCTCTAAATAATGCAATTCAGAAAGCAGTGGAGGGAGGGGAAAAAAGGGAAAAAAAAGGGCTAGTGTTCTTTTTTTTTACCTTTTATATTTTTGTTTGTATGTGCGTGTGTGTGTGTGTGTGTGTGTGTGTGTGTGTTTCCCCCTTTCAGATTATGCACGGAGAGTATCAATTGGATTTGGGTTTGTTTATTTACTTACCTCCGTGTGTGTGTGAGTGCGCGCGTGTGTGTGAGTTTGTGCCTGTGTGTGTGTGTGTGTGTGTATGTGTGTGCATGTGTCTGTGCTTGTGTGTGTGTGTGTGTGTGTGTGCGCATATTCACCCGCTCGTTTGCTCCTCCATGATGAGTGTGTCGCCGCAGTGTGTTGGGAAATAGTTTGTGTGAGTGAAACCTGTGCGCGTCGCCGGAATGGAAGAATGGAATAAAAACAACGCCGGTGTAGCCGCGTACAACAGGTGTGTGTGGTGTCAGGTAGCAGCTGTGTGGCGGGAAGCAGCTGCGGGGGACGACAGCACTAGCGGAGGTTGTGGACAGCAGATGGTGGCTGGACAGGAGGAGAAGGAAGAGGGGGAGGAAGAGAGGGAGCGAGGAAGGGAAGCAGGAGCAGGATGAATCAGTTGAATGAGAAGGAGAGGGAACAGGGGACGGAGAAAACAGAAAGCAGAATAGAAGGAAAAACTAATTGATGGAGGAGAAGGAGTAGGATTAGGTGGAAGAGGAAACAATGAAGCGAGGAAAGAAAGCAGGAGCAGGATGTATCAGGTGAATCAGAAGGAGAGGGAACAGGAGAAGGAGGAACCATGAAGAAGAATAAAGATAAATTGAAGGTGGAGGAGGAGGAGGAGGAGGAGAAAGAAAATGAAGAGGAGAGAGGAAGGGAAGCAGGAGCAGGATGAATCAGGAGAATGAGAAGGAGAGGGAGCAGGGAAAGGAGGAACAGGTGAAAGGAGGAGGTAGGAAGAGTAAGAAAGGAATAGATGAAGGAAGAGGAGAAGGAGGGCAGGTTGAGCAGGAGAGAAGGAGCGAGAAAGGAGAGCAAGAGCAAGATAAATCAGGTGAAATAGAAGGAGAGGGAACAGGGAAAGGAGGAACAAGGGAGAAGAATATAGTTAAGAAGCAACTGATGGAGGAGTAGGAGAAAAATTAAGAGAGGAGGAGAATTAGAGAGATGTGATAAAGGAGTACGAAGAGGAGGGGAAGAAAAGAGAAGAGGATGAACAGGAGCGAGTACTTTGAGGGCCGATAGTAACATGAAAATAGAGTGGAAGGGGAAGTGAAGGAGATAGAAGAAAATAAAAAGGATAACCCAAAAAAATACGAAAATGAAAACCAAAAAGCTGAGGAGAGGAAAAAGAAAGAGAAGGATGAAAAAGGAGCAAGTACACATAGGGGCAATAATAACGTGAAAATAAAGTGGAAGAGGAAGAGGAGATAGAAGAAAAAAAATGATAACGAAAACAAACACGGAGATGAAAACGAAAAAAAGAGAAGAGACGGAATGCAGAACGAACGAGACAAAAAAGAGAGAGAGAGAGAGAGAGAGAGAGAGAGAGAGAGAGAGAGAGAGAGAGAGAGAGAGAGAGAGAGAGAGAGAGAGAGAGAAAGACAAAATCTGAGTAGAAAAGAAAACAAACAGGAAAAAAATCTGATGACACCTCTAGAGAGAGAGAGAGAGAGAGAGAAGTGGAAGCGAGGTGGAGTGCGCGCAGAGTTGGAAGTGGAAAAAAAAGTGGAATATAGAAAAGGGCTTTTGTTACTGAAAAACAATAACAAAATTTACCTCTCGATTGTTGGAACATTGACAGACTTGGCAAGGAAGAACGGCTGAGTGAGGGGGCGGGAAGGGACGGAAGGGACAGAGAGATGGGCAGATAGAAGAGACGGGAAAGGGGGCTGAGTGAAGGACGGGAAGGGACGGGAGGAATAGAAGGGACGGAATGGAGGGACGAAAGGGATGGGGGGATGGCCAGATACTAAGGTCGGGAAATGGAAAACGAAGGGAGAGTTAAAGAGTGAGAGAGGAAGAGAAGGATGGTAGTTTAGAGGTAGGGAGGAAGGGAAAGAAAAGATGGAAAAATTGAGAGAAATAACGAATGAAATTGAGAGTGGGATGGATGGAAGGATGGAAGGATGAAAGGAAGATAAAAAGGGAGAGAGTTAAAGAGTGAAAAAAAAGGATGGAGGGATGGTGACTTGGATAGAGACATGGAGGAAAAGATAGAGAAGGAGAGAAATAGTGAGTGAGCGAGTGAAAGTGGATGGGAAGGATGGAAGGTTGGGAGTGACGGGGGATAGACAGATAGAAGGGACAGGGAAAAGGAAAGCGGAAGGAAGAGTGAAAGAGTAAGATAGGAAAAGAAGGATGGTAGTTTGAGGGTAGGGAGGAAGGGAAAGAAAGGATTGAAAATTGAGATAAACTGCAAGTGAATCTGAAGTTGGGAATAATGAAGGATGGAAGGAAGATAACAGGGAGAGAGTTAAAGAGTGAGAGAGAGGGAGAGGTAGTAAGAGATGGTAGTTTGAAGAGATGGAGGAAGAGAAAGAAAGAAAGAAAGGAAAAGCGAGGGAATTAAAGTGAATGAGTGAGGATGGGAAGAATGAAAAGACGGGATAGAGGGATGGGGAGATAGGCAGATGAAAGGGACGGGAAGGAGAACGAAGGGGGAGATAGAATTAAAGAGTGAGAGAGATAGGGAGGAACGAGGGTTTGGAGGCAGAGAGGGAGGGGAAAAAAGAATGAAAGTAGGGAAAGGGAGAGAAACAGGGAGTGAATTTGAGAGAAGATAATAACATAAGAACGTAAGGAGTCTGCAAGAGGCCGGTTGGCCCATACAAGGCAGCTCCTGTAATCCTAACCCCACCTTACCTCACTATCCATGAATTTATCCAATCTCTTCTTGAATGTATATATGGTATTGGAACTCACAACATGACTGCCAAGTCTGTTCCATTCATCCACTACTCTATAAGTAAACCAATTCTTGCCTTTGTCTTTGTTGAATCTGAATTTATCTAAATTAAATCCATTGCTACGTGTCTTACCCGGTTCTTTTACAACCAAAACCCTTTATTAAAGCCCTTCATCCATTTATAGACTTCGATCAGGTCTCTTCGCAACCTTCGCTTTCCATGAGAGTGTAGATTTAAATGCTTCAGTCTATCCTCATAAGGCAAGTTTCTCACCCCTTGAATAATTTTTGTCATCCTTCTCTGTACAGATTTTGACATCTTGATATCCATTCTATAGTAGGGGGACCAGAACTGAACCGCATAATCGAGATGATGTCTAACTAATGCTAAGTAAAGTTTGAGGATGGAGGATGAGGATGAAGGGATGGAAGGAAAGATAAAAGGGAGAAGGGAGAGAGCGAGAGAGAAAAAAACAGACTGGGAGAGAGCGAGGGGAGGAGGGAAGTAACAATTCTCTCTCTGCCCAGTAACTGTAATAGCCCCACTCCTCCCCCTCCACCCTCTCCCCCCCATACAATTACACCATCAGCTCCCTCGCCGCCTCGTCGGAACGCACAAGAATAAAAAAGGAAAAAAAAACTATGAAGTATAATTATCGTGTTTTTTTTTGCACTCTCGTCATTGTTGCTGTTACCATCTTTAGTTTTGTTACTTTATTTTCTACTTTTTCACTTTTGAGAGTTTTGAGCGGCCGGGAGGTTCTGGTCTTTATCACGGAGTTTTCCACAAGAAGAAAGTTTAATTTAATTTCCTACCCTTTTTTTTCACTGTCTTTTGCCCGGTTAAAATGTGCAGTATGTTTTTTTTATTCAAATTAGGTCTGTCTCCCTCTCTCCTTGCCCGTCCCTCCCTTTCCTTCTCTCCCTCTCCCTCTCTCCCTCCCCTTCCCTTCCCTTCCTCAATCCCTCCCTCCCTCCTTCTCTCCCTCCCCTTCCCTTCCCTTCCCTTCCCTTCCCTTCCTCAATCCCTCCCTCCCTCCTTCTCTCCCTACCTCTCTCTCTTTCCCCCTTTCTCCCTCCCTCCTCGACCCCTCACCCTCGTGCTAAAAAGTGAGTTTTGTGTTGGTGGAGGAAAAAATATGATGGTTTTTCATATTATGCTAATGCTGGACACCGACGTATGGTTTGTGCATGTCTGTTTGTCTGCCAGTTAGTTTGTCTGTGTTTGTGTCTGTTTATTTGTCTGTGTTTGTTTATTTGCCTGTGTTTGTTTATTTGCCTGTGTTTGTGTGTTTGTCTGTCCATCTATCTATCTGTG
>NC_066556.1:10147026-10152026 GCF_024679095.1 Eriocheir sinensis
CTTTCTCTTCCCGTCTTTTGTTTTTTCTTTCTCTGTCCTTTTCCGTTCTTTCTCTTCTTCAGCTCTTTTTCTTGGTTCCTTCTTTTCTACCGTCTTTTTGGGTATCTTTCTCTTCTCCTATTTATGTTATTCTTGGTCATCTTTCTTTGTCTTCCCGCGTTTTGTGGTCCATTTTCTTCTCTTCTCTCCTGCGTTTCTTCTCTGAGATGCTATTTTTCTATTTCTATGTTCTTCTGTGTCTTCTCTCAGTTTTCTCTTCATCTATTTCTCTTCTTTCATTATCTTCTCTTCTTTTGTGGTCCTTCCTCCCTTCTGCGCCTCCTTCTGGTCATGCCATTCTTCCACTTCTCGTTCTTATGTGTCTTGCTGTTTTCTCTCAATCTATTTCTCTTCTTGCATTCTCTTCCCGTCTTTTGTGGTCCTTCTTCTCTCTTCTCCAGCGTCTCTTCTACTTAGCTTTATGTCGGATTCTACTCTATTTTCTTTTGCTTGTTTTACCTCTATTCTTTTGTGTTTTTCCAGTTCTCTTCTCTGTTCTTTCTCTTCTTTCTCACTCCTCCCGTCCTTTGTGGTCTCTTCTCTGTCATTTGTGTGTTCTTCCATTTCTCTCTTCCCTTGCTTCCTTCTCTTCTCCCGCCTTTTTATTTCTCTTTTCTCCTCCAAGTTATGTTATTCTTTCATCTCTTTCTTACTTGTCCTGTCTTTTGTGGGCTCTTCTCCTCTCTTCTTCGCTGCGTCTCTTCATGGGCGAGTCAATCCGGCTTATTAGGGCGGATTGGGCTTACCTGGCGCCCGCTAAGCCCACCTGGAGACGGAGGGGCGGGAGGGCTCATTACCTGCCCCCGCACCTGCTAGATTGGAACTGACGATCGCGTTTAAGACCAGATACGACCTCCGAGGATGTTCCCAGCTAATGGCTCTGAGATACGAGAGGGTCGGTTGGATTATGACCTCTCCTACTCCCCTCTCTCCTTCACTAGTCCCCTCTCCTTCCCTCCTCTACTTTCCCCTGTCCCTCCTTCAACACTCTCTCTCTCTCTCTCTCTCTCTCTCTCTCTCTCTCTCTCTCTCTCTCTCTCTCTCTCTCTCTCTCTCTCTTCTCTCTCTCTCCTCTCTCTCTCCTCTCTCTCCTCTATCTCTCTCTCCTCTCTCTCTCTCTCTCTCTCTCTCTCTCTCTCTCTCTCTCTCTCTCTCTCTCTCTCTCTCTCTCTCTCTCTCTCTCTCTCTCTCTCTCTCTCTCTCTCTCTCTCTCTCTCTCTCTCTCTCTCTCGTTTTCCAGCATCCTTGATTCCATCCATCACAGACTTGGCTTTACCTTCTCTCTCGCTCCATCTCTCCTTTCTCTTTCTCCATCTCTCTCTTTCTCCTTCTTCGTCTCCATCTCACCCAGGATCCTCATTTTCCTTTGTCCTCTCCCTCTCATTCATATTCTTCCTCTTTTCACTTTTTTCGCTTTCTCTCAAGTTTCCTCCTTGTTTCTTTCTTAGTATTCCTTTTCTTAATATTCCTCCTCATCCCTTTCTTTACTTAAATCTTCCTCTCTCAATATTGATTCTTATCCCTCTTCCTTAGTTTCTCTCATTTTCCTTTCTTCCTGTTTTTTCCTGTTTGCTCTCTTTTCTCTTTTTGCCTCATTTTTTTTCCTTCTTTTCGTTTCTTTCTGCCTTGGTTTCTCTTTCCTCTTTGCCTTTCTTCCTGTTTCCTTTTCCATATCTCTTCTCCTTTCTCTCCTTTTCTCTTTCCCGTTGTTATTTTCTCCCTTTTCTCTCTGTATTCATTTCCCTACAATTTCTTTCCTCTCTCCCTTAGTTTATCTCTCTCTTATCCACTTTTCTCTCCCTTTTCCAGCCTAATTAAGACAAAAGGCCTCCCTCCTCCCTTCTCCCTTCACCCTCATACCCTCATAATTTCTCTTTGACATTCTCCTCCTCCTCCTCCTCCTCCTCCTTCTCTTTCCCTTCACGCCCTTATTTATCTTCTCCCTGACTTGCTCCAGCAGAAGGCAGGTCAGAGTAAGTTCCCCATCCTCCCCTTCCTCTCCCCATATCCCCTTTCCCTCCCCATCATCTTCCTCCTTTTCCTCTCCTCCTTCTCCCCTCCCCATCACGCCATACAAGCCTCCCCTTTCTCTTCCTTCTTTTTTCCATAAACGAATCATTATTTTTGCTCCTCTTTTCCCTTTTTTTTTCTTTGATATGCTTTCTACCTTTCTAATATTTTATCTTCATTGTTTTACCTAACTCTCCTTTTTCCTTTTTTTCTCTTGGATATGTTTTCTTCTGTTCTCATTTCTTATCTCCATTGTTTTTTTCTTACTCTCCTTTTCTCCTTTTTTTTCTTGGATATGCTTCTACTTTTCTTATTTCCTGTCTTCATTGTTTTATCTTTCGTCATTCTTTCTTATTTCCTGTCTTCATTGTTTTATCTTTCTTCATTCTTTCTTATTTCATGTCCTTACTGTACCGTCTTCCTACCTCCTTTCTTTGTTTCATTTTATCTCTTCTCTGTTCACTTGATATATTACTTCCTGCCTACTTTATCCTTTTTTATCTTCATTCCTTCTTTCGTTCGTTATTTCAGACTTTGTTCACCAGCTGTTTTTCATCTTTTCCGTCTTTATTATTTGCAATCTTTCTTCCTTCTCTTCTTCCTTCTTCCGTTCCCTTTCCCCATTCTCTTCATTTATCGCTATTACCCATTTCCATTTCCCTCTTTCCATTCCATTGGTTCTAAGTTCATCTCCCTTATTCTAATCCCTCATCCCATTACCCATCTCCCCCTTCCTTTCCTTCCTCTCTCATCTCCCTTACCTGTCTTGTCTCTCTATCTCGTCTCCCTCAAACGGCTTCTCGCACATAGCTACCTTAACTTACCTTTAGTTTCTGTTACCTCTTCCTCACCTGTCTCTTCCATCCTTTCCTCCCTCTCTCATCTCCCTTACCTGTCTTGGGTGTCTCTCTCATCTCCCTCAAGCGTGTACGTATACCTTACCTTACCTTACCTTACCTTACCTTACCTTATCTTATCTTACTTTACCTTACCTTACCTTACCTTACCTTATCTTACTTTACCTTACCTTACCTTACCTTACCTTACCTTTACCTGTTCCTCATCACCACTTTTATTTGTCTCCCACTTCCTCTCCTCCCTCTCTTGTCTTCCTTACCTGTCTTGCCTCGTTCTCATCTCCCACAAACAGTTTCACGTATGTTCTTAGCTTACCTTACCTTACCCTTTACCTGTTTCTCATCATACTTACCTTCCCTTCTCCTTCCCCTTCATCTCCGCTTCTCATCTTCAGGAAACCCTAATCCCATACCTGCCTCAACTTCGCTCCTATTCCCACCTTTTCCATCTATTACCTGTTCCTGCCTCCCTCCCTCCCTCCCTTCCTCATCCCTCCTTCCTTATCTCCAGACAACTCTCATCTCATTCTTGCCGCAGCATCCGTATCTCTTTGCTCATCTACCTGTGTCATTTCCCTTCCATTGTCTTTGTCTCTGTGTATCTATCTACCTATCTATCTATCTATATCTTTCTATCTATATTTTTTTTACAGCCAAGGAAGCAGCTCAAGGGCAACAGAAAGAAAGTGTAGAAAAAATGCCTACTAATCGCTGCTCTTACAAACAGGAAGAAATACAGATGAAGGAAGGCTGTTCCAGAGTTTACCAGTGTAAGGGATGAAAGAGTGAAGATGCTGGTTAACTTTTTCATAAGGAGTTTGGACAGTATAGGGATGAGCTAGAGTAGGAAGTTGAGTTGGAAGATGAGCTGGGCCGCGGGAGGGGGAGAGGCATGCAGTTATTAAGTTCAGAAGAGCAGTCAGCATGAAAATATCGATAGAAGATAGAAAGAGCTGCAACATGGCGGCGGAATTTAAGAGCTAGAAGACTGTCAGTATGAAGAGGGGCGTTGATGAGACGAAGAGCCTTTGACTCTACTCTGTCCAAGAGAGCTGTGTGAGTGGAGGCCTCCCCCCCCCCATGTGATGCATACTCCATACGAGGGCAGACAAGGCCAATGTTTATGGATAGCACCTGTGTGTGGGAAAAGAACTGGCGGAGACGATACAGAACGCCCAACCTCGAGGAAGCTGATTTAGTAAGAGAGGAGATATGGAGTTTTCAGTTGAGATTTAGGGTTAAGGATAGACCGAGGATGTTTAGTGTAGAAGGTGACAGTTGAGTGTTGTCGAAGAACAGAGGATATGCGTTTGGAAGATTGCGTCGAGTTGATAGGTGGAGAAATTGAGTTTTGAGGCGTTGAAGAGCACCAGGTTCATGTTGCCCCAATCGGAAATGATAGTAAGGTCTGAGGTTAAGCGTTCTACGGTTACCAGCTGGAATCGAGTAGTTCCTGTTGGGTTCGTCCTCTGTCAAAAGATGCTGAGTAGTACAGTATCTATTTCTTTCTCTTTCTTTTCCACTTCCCTTTCTCGCCTTTATTATATTTCCTTCTTCATCTTTCTCTTTTTTTCCTTCTGTCTCCTTATGTTCTTCCTCTCCTTCAGTCCCTATTTCTACTCGCTATTTCCCTGTTCCTCGCACTCCCCTTCCTTATTCCCCTCGTATGGCTCCTCTCTCCTTTCCCTCCCTACTCCTAACCTCTGTTTTCGTGTTCCTCTCTCATCTCCCTTTCCAGGTTCCCATCCTTTCCTCCCTTCTCCGTCTTTCCTCAAGGGTTGGTAGTTCGCGCCGCGCAGCACAGCACTGCCATGATTCAATAGACTTGGTAGTACTATGGCCAGTATTTTCCCGTATTTACAAAGGCTACAAAGGGGAGTAATTGGGTTTTCATGAGTGTTTTCACGTTCATGGTGCAGAAGCCTTGTTTGACTATCACTAGACTCATCAAACTACCCATGGCAATACTATCGGGGTCTCATGAGTGTTTTTTCATGTTCATAATGCCGAAGACTTCTCAAACCATCACTAGGTTCATCAAGCTACCCAATGGAAACACACACACACTCAACCTCTACGAAAGCCTTATCAAAC
>NC_066556.1:10157026-10247026 GCF_024679095.1 Eriocheir sinensis
CCAGGTCACCCACTAGATCTTCCCAGTCTATATTCCTATAATTAAAGTCCCCCATTACGCAGACATTTCTACTCATACTCGCCCTGCCAATCTCCTGTAGTAGTAGAGGTAAAAAAAAATAGGAAGGAACAAAATAGGCAAGGAGGGAAAAGAAGGAAAGAAAAGGGGATGAGAGAGAACAGGAGGAGGGACAGGAGGAAGAAGAAATGGAGGAGGAGGAGGAGGAAGAGGAGGTAGAAGGAAGGGTAGGGAGAGAGGGAAGTAAGGTAGGAGGAAGAGAAGGAGGGGGAAGAGGGGAACAAAGGAAGGTATGGGTTAGATAGGTAGGAGAAAGGTAAAGGGTAGGTAGAAGGGGGAAAGGTAAGGAAAGGGGCGATCATACAGGTGCAATTTACAGCCAAGATTGCGGAGGAAGAAAAAAGCATAGGAACAGAATGGGCGGGAATATAATGGAGGGTAAATGGAAGGAGGGTCAGGCGGGGGAGTTGAATATAATGGGAGGCTGGTGGGTGGGACTGTTGCTTTTTGTTGTTGTTGTTGCTGTTTTTTGTTGTTGATGTACTCGTTGTTATTGGTGTTATTGTTGATCCTTTTCCTCCTCCTTCTCGTCCTCTTCTTTTATTTCTTGTTCCTGTTTTCATTCTCTTGTTTTGGTTATTGTTACTGTTGTTGTTGTTGTTGTTCTTCTTCTTTTTCTTTTTCTTTTTCTTTTTCTTCTTTGTTTTTCTTCTTTTTCTCCTTCTTTGTCTCCTTCTTTCTTCTTCTTCTTCTTCTTCGCCATCACATCCTTCGCCTCCTCCTCCTCTTCATCATCATCATCCTCTACCACCACCACCACCACCTCAACCACCACCACCACATCCTCTTCAACCACCACATCCTCCTCCTCCTCCTCCTCCTCCTCCTCATCCTCCTCCTCCTCCTCCTCCTCCTCCTCCTCCTCGTTATATCCGCCTGATTGCAGCTGATTATTTTCTCCTCCGCGCGACACCCGAATAGAAGCGGCCTCGAATACACAACCCGGAAAAAACGACGATGATGATAATACTCTCCACAATGCAACCCGGGTATTAAAGTCGGGGCGTGGGGGCGTGGAGCAGGAGGAGGAGGAGGAGGTGGTGGTGGTGGTGGTGGTGGAGGAGGATGAAGAAAGGAGGAGAGGAAAAAGACGACGTAAATATTCTCTCTCTCTCTCTCTCTCACTCTCACACACTCTCTCTCTCTCTCTCTCTCTCTCTCTCTCTCTCTCTCTCTCTCTCTCTCTCTCTCTCTCTCTCTCTCTCTCTCTCTCTCTCTCTCTCTCTCTCTCTCTCTCTCTCTCTCTCTCTCTCTCTCTCTCTCTCTCTCTCTCTCTCTCTCTCTCTCTCTTAATCTAAATATATATCTCATCTGCAGGCCTCCGGGGCAATCATTCGAAGATAATGTTGAAATGTACAATGAGTTAAGGTAGTCACATAATAACAGCGACTCACTGATATTAGGAGACTTTAATCTCCCTCATATTGACTGGGCGACACTGTCGGGTACAGAAGGCGAGTCACATAGAATGATCGAATTTTTAGAAGATAATTACCTAAGTCAAATGGTTACTGAACCAACTCGAGAAAATAACATACTAGACCTTGTTATAGCGACCCAAGATAACCTAGTCAGTAATGTTACGGTAGGAGAACATCTCGGTTCTTGTGATCAGTTATAGTTAAGATACTCGAGAGCATAATTAGAGACAAAATTGTGTGTTACCTTGAAAGCCACTCATTAAATAATTATTCACAACATGGCTTCCGTAACAAAAGATCCTGCCTATCAAACCTATTGACCTTTTATAACGACCTCTTCTCAGTTAATGACGTAACCAAATCACTGGACGTAGTGTATCGTGATTTCCGGAAAGCGTTTGATAAAGTTCCGCATCACAAATTACTTTATAAACTAAAGCAGCGAGCTAATAGCTAGCTAATAAAAAAGTAATACCTCCGCTCTACAATAGTTTAGTCAGACCCCACTTGGAATATGCGGTACTGTTTTGGTCTCCCCACCATGCAAAGGACATTGCTAAATTAAAAGGAGTTCAACGTCGGGCAACAAAAATGATCCCTTTCTTGCGCAACTAACCATACGACGAGAGGCTTTCCACCCTTAACATGTTCTCTCTTGAGAAACGTCGCCTCTGTGGAAAACTGATCGAATGTTTTAAAATACTTAATGGATTTACGAATGTGGACAAATCAAAACTGTTTATGATCGATGACACTTTGCGAACGAGGTATAATGTCACAAAACTTAAATGTTGACAAGTAAATTCAGACTGCACCAAATTTTTCTTCATGAACGTTGTAGTTCGAGAATGGAATAAGCTTCCACCTTCAGTGGTTCAGTGTAACACGACTGACTCCTTTAAAAACAAGCTCGACCATCACTTCCTTCAACTTAATGTTAACTAGAGTAGAACATAAGAACATAAGAACATAGGAGTCTGCAAGAGGCCGGTAGGCCTGTACGAGGCAGCTCCTCTGAACCTAAGCTCCCGTGTAGCTCCCGTTTATCTAACCCCACCTAATATCGCTGTCCATGAATTTATCTAATCTATTTTTGAATGTGAAAATTGTATTGGCACTCACCACATGACTGCTAAGCCTATTCCACTCATCCACCACCCTGTTTGTAAACCAATTTTTGCCTATGTCCCTGTTGAATCTGAATTTATCCAGTTTAAACCCATTACTTCGTGTCCTACCCGGTTCTCTTACCAACAAAACCTTATGAATGTCTCCCTTATTAAAGCCCTTCATCCATTTATAAACCTCGATCATGTCTCCCCTCACCCTTCGCCTTTCTAGAGAATGCAAGTTTAACTGTTTGAGTCTTTCCTCGTATGAGAAGTTTCTCAACCCTTGAATCATCTTAGTCATCCTCCTCTGCACCGATTCTAACATTTTGATATCCATTCTATAGTAAGGTGACCAGAACTGAACCGCATGCAAAGTAGAATCACTTAGGTTTAAGGACAGACCACCTAGTCTGGACCATGGGGTCTCTGTGGTCTGATTTTCTATGTAACTCTCTCTCTCTCTCTCTCTCTCTCTCTCTCTCTCTCTCTCTCTCTCTCTCTCTCTCTCTCTCTCTCTCTCTCTCTCTCTCTCTCTCTCTCTCTCTCTCTCTCTCTCTCTCTCTCTCTCTCTCTCTTTTCTCCCTTGATGATACCTCTTTCTTTCTCTACTTTTCTTTACCTAATTTCTTCTCCTTTGCTCGTCTCTTTTTATCTTCATTTTCTCTTACATATTTTTCTTTCCATTTTTTGCTTCTAGTTTTCTCGTCTTTTATATATTTTTTAGTGTTTGTTTTTCCTTTACGTTTCTGTACACACACACACACACACACACACACACACACACACACACACACACACACACGCGCGCGCACACACACAACCCCAAACATATATATTCTTTCATCTCTCCCCCTTCATTCCTTTCATTCTCGTTTCCTCCAATTTCTTATCCTTATCACACCTCATTGTCACCTGTTCCCTATTACCTCCTCACCACACACACACCTTTCCACACAACTATTCCCCTCTTACACCTGTCCCCCTCTTCTCCCCTAGCACCCACACCTGTCCTCTCTCCCCCCCTCACCCCCCCCCCCCCGCCACACCTGATCACTTCCTCACTCGGCATCTCGACTCTGAATGGCCACTTACCTGCGAGTTACCTGGCCCCGAAGACTTAATTAATCAGGCCATCGACAACACTTCCAGGGAAAGGGAGAGGGAGAATGAGAGGGAGAGGGAGAGTGAGCGAGGGAGAGATTGAGAGGGAGAGGGAGAGTGACCGAGAGAGACAGAGTTATCTTTCTTTTTGTTTGATAATTGTTGTTAATTTATTTGAATTTTTAACATTGTCGTTTCTTCGCCTTTGTTTCGTATTTTTTCTTATTGTTTATGTGCTTCATCTGTGTTTACGTTGTCTTTAATTTCTAGTTTTCTTATTCTATTTACTTATTCTTTTATATTATTTCTCGTTATTCCTTGCTTATCTTCTACTTTACTCTTCAAATACCTGTTTTGCTTCTACTATTCGGTTTAAACAGTTCCATTTTTACTGTACCCTTTAAATATCTCCTTCACTCTCTTCTCTATATCTGTTTCACCTCCACTCTTTTAATATATGCGTCACCTTCACTCCACTCTTGGATTAGTGGTTTCATTCTTACTCTGCTCCTTACATACCTGTTTCACCTGCACCCTTCTCTTTCAATACATATTTCACTTTTACTTTTCCCTTAAGTATCTGTTTCATTTCTCTGTTCTTTATTATGTTTCACTACTCTATTAAATATCTGTTTCACTTGTTCTCCTTAGATTTCTGTGTTACCTCTAATCTTTTCATACCTGTTTCACTTCTTTCACTTCTTCTCTACGCTTTGAATATCTGTTTCACTTCTCTATTCTCTATTCTGTTGCACTACTCTACTCATTAAATACCTGTTTCACTTGTTCTCTTTAGATTTCTGTGTTACCTCTAATCTTTTCATATCTGTTTCACTTCTTTCACTTCTACTCTAAGCTTTAAGTATCTGTTTCACTTCTCTATTCTATTGCACTACTCTACTCATTAAATACCTGTTTCATTTGTTCTCTTTAGATCTCTGTTTTATCTCTAATCTTTTCATATCTGTTTCACTTCTCTCACTTCTACTCTAAGCTTTAAATATCTGTTTCACTTCTTTCACTTCTACTCTAAGCTTTAAATATGTTTCATTTCTCTCATTTCTACTCTACGCTTTAAATATGTTTCATTTCTCTCATTTCTACTCTACGCTTTAAATATTTGTTTCATTTCTCTCACTTCTACTCTACGCTTTAAATATCTGTTTCATTTCTCTCACTTCTACTCTACGCTTTAAATATCTGTTTCATTTCTCTCATTTCTACTCTACGCTTTAAATATCTGTTTCATTTCTTTCACTTCTACTCTAAGCTTTAAATATCTGTTTCACTTCTTTCACTTCCACTCTACGCTTTAAATATCTGTTTCACTTCTTTCACTTCTACTCTACGCTTTAAATATCTGTTTCACTTCTTTCACTTCCACTCTACGCTTTAAATATCTGTTTCATTTCTCTCACTTCTACTCTACGCTTTAAATATCTGTTTTATTTCTCTCATTTCTACTCTACGCTTTAAATATCTGTTTCATTTCTTTCACTTCTACTCTACGCTTTAAATATCTGTTTCACTTCTTTCACTTCCACTCTACGCTTTAAATATCTGTTTCATTTCTTTCACTTCCACTCTACGCTTTAAATATCTGTTTCATTTCTCTCACTTCTACTCTACGCTTTAAATATCTGTTTCATTCTTTCACTTCCACTCTACGCTTTAAATATCTGTTTCATTTCTTTCACTTCCACTCTACGCTTTAAATATCTGTTTCATTTCTTTCACTTCCACTCTACGCTTTAAATATCTGTTTCACTTCTTTCACTTCCTCTACGCTTTAAATATCTGTTTCATTTCTTTCACTTCCACTCTACGCTTTAAATATCTGTTTCATTTCTCTCACTTCTACTCTACGCTTTAAATATCTGTTTCACTTCTTTCACTTCCACTCTACGCTTTAAATATCTGTTTCATTTCTTTCACTTCCACTCTACGCTTTAAATATCTGTTTCATTTCTTTCACTTCCACTCTACGCTTTAAATATCTGTTTCATTTCTTTCACTTCCACTCTACGCTTTAAATATCTGTTTCACTTCTTTCACTTCCACTCTACGCTTTAAATATCTGTTTCTCTCTCTCTCTCTCTCCTCTTTCTCTTTCTCTCTCTCTCTCTCTCTCTCTCTCTCTCTCTCTCTCTCTCTCTCTCTCTCTCTCTCTCTCTCTCTCTCTCTCTCTCTCTCTCTCTCTCTCTCTCTCTCTCTCTCTCTCTCTCTCTCTCTCTCTCTCTCTCTCTCTATCTCTCTCTCTCTCTCTCTCTCTCTCTCTCTCTCTCTCTCTCTCTCTCTCTCTCTCTCTCTCTCTCTCTCTCTCTCTCTCTCTCTCTCTCTCTCTCTCTCTCTCTCTCTCTTTTATAACGACCTCTTCACTGTTTATGAGGTAACCAAATCACTGGACGTAGTCTATCTTGATTTCCAGAAAGCATTTGATAAAGTCCCACATCATAAATTACTTTACAAATTAAAGCAAATAGGTATTGACGGTCAAGTACACCAATGGATCGCGAATTGGTTGAACAACAGACAACAAAGAGTAGTGATTGACGGATTTAACTCAGAGTGGGCGCCGGTCACTAGTGGCGTCCCTCAGGGCTCGGTTCTTGGCCCAGTGCTCTTCATTATTTACATCAACGACGTGGATGTTGGACTCAATAATCGCATTAGTAAATTTGCAGACGACACAAAGATCGGTAACTCGGTTCTCGCTGACGAAGACAGGCAAAGCCTCCAAGAGGATTTGCACAAAATTTCAGCTTGGTCGGATAGATGGGAGATGCCCTTTAACGTAAACAAGTGCCAGGTCCTTCAAGTTGGAACGAGGAATAAGAAGTTCGATTACGAAATGCACGGCGTTAAACTCAAAAGCGTTCAATGCGTCAAGGACTTGGGGATCAAAATCGCGTCAAACCTCAAATTCTCACAGCAATGCATCGATGCAGCAAATAAAGCGAACAGAATGTTGGGCTTCATTAAAAGAAACTTTTATTCAAGAATAAAGATGTAATACACCCGCTCTACAATAGTTTAGTCAGACCCCACTTGGAATATGCGGTACAGTTTTGGTCTCCCCACCATGCAAAGGATATTGCTAAATTAGAAGGTGTTCAGCATCGGGCAACGAAAATGATCCCTTCCTTGCGCAACAAATCCTACGAAGAAAGGCTTTCTACCCTTAACATGTTCTATCTTGAGAAACGTCGCCTCCGAGGAAAATTGATCGAATGTTTTAAAATACCTAATGGTTTCACGGATGTAGACAGATCAACATTGTTTATGATCGATGAAACTTTTCACACGAGGAACAATGGCGTAAAACTCAGATGTAGACAAGTAAATTCAGACTGCACCAAATTTTTCTTCACCAACGTTGTAGTGCGAGAATGGAATAAGTTTCCACCATCAGTGGTCCAGTGTAACACGATTGACTCCTTCAAAAATAAGCTCGACCGTCACTTCCTTCAACTTAATATCAACTAGAGTAGAAATACATCGT
Source organism: Eriocheir sinensis (assembly GCF_024679095.1). Taxonomy (NCBI): domain Eukaryota; kingdom Metazoa; phylum Arthropoda; class Malacostraca; order Decapoda; family Varunidae; genus Eriocheir; species Eriocheir sinensis. Next base: position 10,164,241 of record NC_066556.1, read on the forward strand.
TTTTGAGCCTTCTGATTAATGTAAAATCACTTAGGTTTAAGGACAGACCACCTAGTCTGGACCATGGGGTCTGTGTGGTCTGATTTGCCATGTAAATCTAAGTAAATATCTCTCTCTCTCTCTCTCTCTCTCTCTCTCTCTCTCTCTCTCTCTCTCTCTCTCTCTCTCTCTCTCTCTCTCTCTCTCTCTCTCTCTCTCTCTCTCTCTCTCTCTCTCTCTTTATCTATCTATCTATCTACTTATATTTATCTATCTGCATCTCAATCTCTTCTGGTTCATCTGCTCTTGCTTATTTCGTCTATTCACTCATTTTGAAATATGATTGAATTTCCGCTTTATGCTGAAAAAAAGAATCCATTGTTTAGTAAGTGGATAACAAAAAAAAAAACATGTATCTTTTCCCATTACAAGAATATATTTATACCCACATTAGCTTCATTAATTCTTGGTTATTTTTTCATATAATTTTAACACCCCATTTACGCGTATTTTTCAAGCGGAATGACAAATGAAGATAGCTCGTCATCTTCCCCTTATTCATCCTCATTCCATAATTTTCTTTCATTAATCTGTCTCATGATATCTTTATATATTTTTTACCTATGGACATTTTGGTGTTTGTGTTAGTTGATGAATTTCCTTATATTTAGCTTATTCTTATATATGTACGTGGGTGTGGATGTGGTGGGCGAACATGTACACCCACCTGGTTTTCTTTCTTCCTGGGTGTACGTGTGGGTGTGCCTGTGTGTGTCGGAGTTTGTGTACGTGGTGGGCGAACATGCATAACTACCTATCATTCCTTTTACCTGTGTGCGTATTGGCGTGTATGTGTGTAGGTGGTGGGTGAACATGTACACCTGCCTGTCTTTCTACCTGTGTGCGTATTGGTGTGGTTGTGTGTGTGTGTAGGTGGTGGGTGAACATGTACACCTGCCTGTCTTTCTACCTGTGTGCGTATTGGTGTGGGTGTGCTTGTGTGTAGGTGGTGGGAGAACATGTACACCTGCCTGTCTTTCTACCTGTGTGCCTTCCGGGGCGTGCTGGCTGGCGGGTGTCTGGGCGGCGGGGATGAGGAGGCGAGGCAAGACATGTTTTCATTAGCGCCGCGGTTATTGACAACGCCCGGAGCGCCGCGAGGAGCCGCTGCCTTCAATCCCCTCGAGTAATTTGCAAATGGAACCCAATTGATGCCGTAACTCCCCAACGCAAAGTAGCATACCAGCCCCTCCTCCTTCCCGTCCTACTGCTCCTCCACCTCATGTTCTTCCTCCTCCTCTTCCTCCTCCTCCTCCTCCCTTCCTCCTCTTCCTCCTCCTCCCCTACTAAGATACACCAAGGAGCCTCAGCATCCCCCGTTCAGCCACCCTCGTCTCTCCTGCAATCACCTACCTCCTCCTCCTCCTCCTCCTCCTCCTCCTCCGCCACTACCTCCACAAGAAGCACCTGTGGGAAACCTCTTGCCAATTGACCCAAATTCATGTGGCTGACAAAACAGGTGAGGGAGGGAGGGAGGGAGGGAGGGAAAGGGAGGGAGGGAGTTAGGTGTGTGTTGGGATGGGAGCTTAGTGGAGGTGGTGATAGTGGTGGTGGTGATGGTGGTGATGGTGGTGGTGGTGTTGATCGTGTTTAGTTTGTGTGTAAAGAGAGAGAGAGAGAGAGAGAGAGAGAGAGAGAGAGAGAGAGAGAGAGAATCAATGAGGAACAATTTAATTTACCTCAAAGCTAATGGCATCCAATCGTTTAGAACACACACACACACACACACCTCCCCCCCCCCCCCCCAGAGTAAATAACATCATAGTCCACCCTAAAAATAAATACGAGAAAACGGAGCGCGGGGTGACGAAGGCGGTGACGGAGGAAGTGACGCAAATGTGGGAATGTTTTAGCGGCAGCCACTTCGGTGTCGGCTGCCGGAGATGAGAAACTTGAAGAAGGCGACACCGAACATTGTAATCAAGCCCGGAGGAGGAGGACGAGGAGGAGGAAGACGAGGAGGAGGAGGAGGAGGAGGAGGTGAAGAAGGGGGAACATAACACGGAGTTGTAATAATATGAGAGAAGGTGAATAAGGAGTGTGATAGGAGGAGGAGGAGGAGGAGGAGGAGGAGGAGGAGGGGGAAAGTGGAGAAGAGTAAGTGTAATGGAAGTGTGAGAGAAGAGGTGGAATAGGGGAGGCAGGAGGAGTGGAGGAAGGGAATGGTGAAATGAGAGGAGAGAACGGAGGGAAGGAGGGAGGGAGGAAGATGAGGCGAACAGTCGGATTGCGAAATGAGGAAGAGGAGAATGAGACGGAGAACGAGGTAGGGGAGGAGATGAATGGAAATAGGGGAGGAGGAGGAGGAGGAGGAAGAGGAGAGAAGGAGAGGGGGAGGGAGAGGAGACAGTATGGAGATTGGAGTGGCAAGATGAGGAAGGGAAAGTTGAGGTTAGTGAACACAGAAAATAAGAAGAGAAAGAAAGAGGAAAACAAAAGAAGGAGAACGGGAAGAACAGTAGAGACGAAAGGAAAGAAAAAGAAGAGGTAGAGGAGGAAAATAAGAAGAGAAAGGAAGAGGAAAATAAAAAAGGAAAAATTGAAGAACAGTAGAGACGAAAGGAAAGAAAAAGAAGAGGTTGAGGAGGAAAATAAGAAGAGAAAGAAAGAGGAAAACAAAAAAAAGGAGAAAGTCAAGAACAATAGAGACGGGGGGAAAGAAAAAGAAGAGGTAGAGGAGAAAAACATGAATCAGAAGAAAATAAACCTCAACAAAAGCGAAGAAAATAATGATGTTGAAAAATGTATGACTATAAGAAGTTGATGATGTGGGAAAGAAGAAGAAAATAGAACAAAGAGACAAAATGAAGAACCGTAGAGAAGAAGGAACAGGAAGAGACAAAGTAAAAGAAGAAAAGAATAATGAATGAAAACAAGGCACAAAGGAAGAAGGAGAAGAAAAAGAAGAACAAGGACAATAACGAAGAAAAATGATGTTGAAAAAATATCATAACGAGAAGAGAAAGAGGAGGAAGAGGAAGAGGAGGAGGAGCAGCAGGAACAAAAGGAGGAGGAAGACAAACTGACAGAGTATTGATGGTGAGGAAGATTAGGGCGAGGGGAAGAAAATAGGGCGTAGAAGGAAGGAAGAGGAAGGAGAGTAGAAGCGAATCACCCGAGAGAAGGAAAAAAATCGGCGGAAAGGAAAAAAAACGTGAGATGGGAAAAGAAAGTGACGGCGATTGATGAAGAGGAAGACAAATGATAAAAGGTGGAAAAAATAAATAAATGGAAAAGATATAAAGAACAGGAAGGTATAGAGGAGGAGGAGGAGGAGGAGGAGGAGGAAGAGGAGGAGGTATGCAAGGTGAGAATGTAACCAATCTAATTAATTAACCAGAGCGAGATGACAAAGATATTCTCTCTCTCTCTCTCTCTCTCTCTCTCTCTCTCTCTCTCTCTCTCTCTCTCTCTCTCTCTCTCATGTAAATAGAAAATATATGTTGAGGTGTTTTGTTTGACAGTTCGCTTGACTTTTTCTTCCTTTCCTTCACGATCACGAAAGTTTAAATACCATGAAGGAAACAATTTTGCTCTCCCTCCCTTTCCCTCCCTCCATCTCTCCCCTTCTTTCCCTCTCTTTCCCTCTCTCTCCCTCTCACTCCCTACCTCTCCCATCATTTCTCCCTCCCTACGTCCCTTTTTCTTCCTTTCTCTCCTCCTCCCTTTCCTATCCCCTCCTTCTTTTCCCCTTAGTCTCCCTTCCTTTCTCCCTTTTTCTCTTTCCCTCCCTCTTTCCCTCTTTCCCTCTCCCCTACCCTCCCTTCCTTCTCCCTCTATTTTTCTTTTCCTTCTTATTTCCCCCTCCCTCTCCACCTCCCTCTCCCTTTCTCTGCCCTTCCCTCTCTCTCTCCCCGTCCCTCTCCTTCCCTCTCTCCCTTTTTCCCTCCCTCTCTCTCTTTCCTATCCTCTCTCTACCTCTCCCTTCCTCTCCATTCCTCTTCCTCTCTTCTTCTTCTTCTCCTTTCCACTTCCTCTTTCCCTCTTCCTCTCCTTCCCTCTCCCTCTTCCTCTCCTTCCCTCTCCCTCTTCCTCTCTTTCCCTCTCCCTCTCCTTCCCTCCTCTCCCTCCCTCGTCGACCTCCTGCCCTTCCCTTTCTTCCTCCATTATCTATCAAGCTGTCGTGTTATATAATCTGTCCCCTTCTGCTCCTCCTCCCCGCCCCATCCTTCAGTCTCAGGCTCTTCCTCCGCCACGATAAATCTCGCACGAGGATCAACCAAGAAAAAAGCTCCCACCCGACCTCGTCAAACTTTTCCTTCTCTCCATAGATGAAAAGTGCCTCCAATTTCCTCTTATTCCGCAGCTTGTTTCCTCCTCCTCCTCCTCCTCCTCCTCCTCCTCCTCCTCCAACTTCCTTCCTCATACCCGTATTTAACTTCCATAAGATAATTAGGGTGGTGGTTTAACGCTCTGGTAAGGGGAGGAAAGAAGGTGGAGGAGGGAGGGAAGAGGGGAGAGAAGGAGGGAGGGGAGGAGGGAGGAGGGAGAGAAGCAGGAAGGAAGCGCAGAGAGAATATATTATGTGACTGAATATTTAAATGGTTATGGTGAGAGAGAGAGAGAGAGAGAGAGAGAGAGAGAGAGAGAGAGAGAGAGAGAGAGAGAGAGCGTTTATCTAACCTCTACCGGATCTAAGGTCATCATAATCCAGGTAAAGGTAATTATCAGGTTAATCTTAAGAGTAATTATGTCTGATGGGAGAGTAATTGTAGTGGAAGGTAAAGAGATTAAATGAAGGGCTTATATTTCCTTCCTAAAGTATGAGGGGAAGAAATTAGTGATGTTATAAGGTAAAACACACACACACACACACACACACACACACACACACACACACACACACACACACACACACACAACACACACTAAATGACGGGCAAATATTTCCTTCTTCAAGTGTAAGGGGAAGGAATTAGTTGTGTGTGTGTGTGTGTGTGTGTGTGTGTGTGTGTGTGTGTGTGATAGAGAGAGAGAGAGAGAGAGAGAGAGAGAGAGCACACACACACACACACACACACACACACACACACCGCGTCAGAACATGTGTCTTCCTGGATGTCGGCCTCGCTCAGACATTAAAAAATAAGTCACTCTGCGGTAGCGTCTCTCCTTCTGTTCATTTAGCGGCGCTGGCGAGACCCCGAAGTGCGTTGTTCTCATTCCGGCGCCGTGAAAAATATCTCCCCATCTCTCAGGCGCACTAAAGAGATTTCTGTGTTTATATGCAAATGAGCGAGTGCGTGGCAGACGTAGCTCACCCTCCTTGTGAGGCGACCCGGCCGTCTGCTCTGGGTTTTAGGGTGTGGGCTTGTTTTTGAGAGAGAGGATGGGAGGGGTATGGTAGTGGAGGGGAGGGTGAGGGGAGGGAGGGGAGCGGAAAGGAGAAGAGAGAGGAGGGCAGGGTTCTGGAAGGGAGAGGAAAAGAGGGAATGGAAAGGTATGGGAGAAAAGGAGAAAGGTAGGAGAAGAGGAAAGGGGAAGGTAGGGAAGCGGGGTGGATAGGAGAGGTGGAAAGGCAGATTAGGTAAGTTAGGTGGAGTGAGGTAAGGAGAAGATAGAACAGGATAAACTAGAGATGGTTGTGTTATTTAAGTAGTGGGAAGGATGAGGAAAGGGTAGGAGTAGATGAGGGAAGAGGGAAGGATTTGAGAGGAGTGGACAGAAGAAGAGAGTAGAAGAGATTAGGAAAGAAGAGGAGGGAGAGGTGAAAGGAAAGGAGAGTATAGGAGAGAGATGGTAGTGTAAGAGAGAGAGAGAGAGAGAGAGAGAGAGAGAGAGAGAGAGAGAGAGAGAGAGAGAGAGAGAGAGAGAGGAGTGAACAGAAGAGGTAAAGAAAGATAAGGTAAGAGAGGAGAGACCAAGACAAGATACCAGAGGACAGAATACAGATGATAGGGTAAGAGAAAAAAAAGAAGAGGGCGATGAAGATAAATAAGGATGCTATTAATATCACCATTGTTGCTGTTGTTGTTGTTGTTTATCTGCATCACAAGTTAGGTAAGAAGAGGAGAGAGGAAGAGGAAAGAAAAGTACAGAAGAGAGATGAAATTATAAGTGAGAGGAGAAAAGCGGATAGGAGAAGGGAGGGGGGAGGAGTAAATGAGAGAAGTGAGATGAGGTATTGATGAAGTGAGGATGGGAGAGGAAAGGAAAGGACAGAAGAGAGATGATAAGGTAAAGAAGAGAAGATAGAAGGTGAGGATGCTTTTGATATCACTGTTGTTGTTGTTTGGGCTCATCTCAGAAGTTCGTTAAGAAGAAAAGGGGAAAGAAAAATAGAAAAAAGAATGAAACAAAAAAACCCTGAAAAAACACGAGAATGATGCACAGTAGAGACGAAAGGAAAGAATAAGAAGAGGTAGAGAAGAAGAAGAAGAGAAGAAAAATAATAAGAACGAAGAAGGGGAGAAGAAAGAAGAAGGAGAAGGAGAAAAAGAACAAAAATAATAAAGAAGAAAACAAAATAAGAATAATGAGAAAATAGATGTGAGGATGCTGTTAATGTCCCCGTTGTTGTTGTTGTTGTTATTGCTGTTAGATTTGTTATTTAGCTTCATCACAGGTAAAGGAGGGAGGGACGGGCAGGTGAGGGGGGAGGGGGGGGAGCGGCCACCCTTCCATCCCTCGTCACACATATTGGTTTCCCATCGGGGTGAACATTTTAATCATGCTGTTATTTTCACGCACTCGGCGCTTAAAATGATTTGTGATGCAGAATACTTAATCCCCTTTGTTCCTCCTCCTCCTCCTCCTCCTCCTCTCCCCTGCTCTCCCCTCCTTCCCTCTCTTCTTCCTCTCTCCATTCCCTCAGTTCAACACCCTCCTCTTCTTTCATCTTTTTTATCTCGTTTCATTTCCTTAATCAGTGTTTCTTTCCCTTTTCCTCCTCCCGTTTCCTCTTTTCTCTCCCCTTCTTTCTTCTCCCCTACCCTTATATCCCCTCCATTCCCTCAGTTCAACACCCTCCTCTTCTTTCATCTTTTTTTCTCTCGTTTCATTTCCTTAATCAGTGTTTCTTTCCCTTTTCCTCCTCCCGTTTCCTCTTTTCTCTCCCCTTCTTTCTTCTCCCCTTCCCTTATATCCCCTCCATTCCCTCACCTCAGCACTTTCCTCTTATTTTCTCTTTTTTCTCTCGTTTCATTTCCTTAATCAGTGTTTCTTTCCCTTTTCCTCCTCCCGTTACCTCTTTTCTCTCCCCTTCTTTCTTCTCCCCTACCCTTATATCCCCTCCATTCCCTCCCCTCAACACTTTCCTCTTATTTTCTCTTTTTTTCTCTCGTTTCATCTCCTTCATCAGTGCTTTTTTCCCTTTTCCTCCTCCCGTTTCCTCTTTTCTCTCCCCTTCTTTCTTCTCCCCTACCCTTATATCCCCTCCATTCCTTCAGTTCAACACTTTCCTCTCATTTTCTCTTTTTTTCTCTCGTTTCATCTCCTTCATCAGTGCTTTTTTCTCTTTTCCTCCTCCCGTTTCCTCTTTCCTCTCCCCTTCTTTCTTCTCCCCTACCCTTATATCCCTTTCATTCCTTCAGCTCAACACTTTCCTCTTCTTTTCTCTTTTTTTTTTCGATTCCCATCTTCCTCCCTCGATCTTTCTCTCCCCTTTTCCTCCTCCTCCCCCTTCCCCTCCTCCTCTCCCATACCCTTATATCCCCTCCATTCCCTCACCTCAACATTTTCCTCTCTTTTTTCTCTCTTCCCACCTTCTTCCCTCGAGTTTTCTCCCTTTTCCTCTACTACATTCCTCCCCTTTTCTCTCTTCTCCAGTTCCCTACCCCGATCCTCCTCCTACCCTCACTTTCTCTTTCCTTCCCTCCCATTTCCTCTTGTTTCCTCTCCCCCTCCCTTCCCTTTCCTCCTGTTTCCTCTCCCCTTCCCATCTCCTTCCCTCAGATTATCTCCCTGCTCTCAGTTCCTCAGCTTTTCTCTCCTTTTCTCCTATTTCTCCACCCTTTCCTTTCCCTACCCACTGATCCTCCCCATACCCTCATTTCTTCTTCTCTTTCCTCTTTTTCCGTTTCACCTCCTCTCTCCTCCTAAATCCATCAATCAACTTATCCTCTACCCTCAATTCCTCTCTTCTTTCCTCCCTTCCCTCCTGTTTCCTCTTCCCTTCTCCTCCTGTACCTTCAGTTTCTCTCCCCTTTCCTCGTATTCTCTCTCTCTCCTTTCCCATCTCCTACCCTCAATGCATCTCCCCTTTTCTTCCTTTCCTTCTTTTATTTTCTTCTCCCTCTCTATCTTTCTGTCTATTTCGATTCTCTCTTCTCCCTCTTTCCATATTGTGTTCTCTCCTTCATATTCAACCACCTCCACCACCACTACCACTACCACCACCACCACCAAAGAAGAAGGCTTACCCAGGACGCCACTCAGCCCTTAAGGAACAACCTCCGTCCATAACCACAAATAAATTCACCCTTAAAGCAACACATTCCCGTATTAAGTGAGGCCACCGGTCCCTCCCTCACCCCCTCCCTCCTCTCTCCCTCTACCTTTCCCTCCCCCTTCTTGCCATCCTCCTTTGTTCCCCTCTTCCCTCTTCTCCTTCCTCCTTCTTCTCTGTTCTCTCCTCCCTTCCTCTCCCTCTTCCTACTGCCTCTTCCTTCCTTCTCCTTCCTCTCTCTTATCCCCTATGTCCCTCCTTCCTTCCCCTCCACATCCTTCTTTTCCCTCCTTCCCTCTGCTTTTTCCTCCTCTCTATTTCCTCCTCCTCTCTGCCTACCTCTCTCTACTCCCCCCTCTTCCCTTCTGCTCTCCTCCTTTCCCTCCCCATTCTTCCATCTCTGTTTTTCCCCTCTTCCGTCTTCTCCCTCATCCCCTCTGTTCTCTCCTCCCATCTTCTCCCTCTTCCTCTCTGTTCCCCCCTTCCCTCTTCTCCCTCTTCCTTCTGCCACCTCTTCCCTCTTCACCCTCTTCCTCCTCTTCACAATTCTTTCTCCTTCCCTCTGCCTCCCTTCCTGCTGCCCTAACTTCGATTCCCCTCATCCGGCCACCGTCCAGTTTGCCTAAAAGAACGTCACACTCACAGTTTATCATAAGGGAACGTAACCTAACCCTAAGAGTGAAGGGATAGCGCCTGTAATGTTTCCTTGCTATTTTTTCACCTTCCTCTCCCTGCGTGCTAAGGAGGGAATATGTTAGGCTAAGGGGGGCGTAAGAGGCTCCTTTAAGGGGGAAATTTACCCTGATGGAGTTGTGATGGCTTTGAATTTTTGCCTTAAGGAGTGACCAGCGGCTAAAATCTCGCTTGAATCGCTCTCTTTCTTGTTACTGGCCGAGAATAAATGTTAATGCAGAGCTCATGCGTACGTATATACCTTCCTATGCTCATAATTTACCTTCATGGAGTCGTGGTGGCCGGGGAGTTTCTGTCTTAAGGAGTGACCAGCGGCTAAAATCTCGCTTGAATCGCTCTCTTTCTTGTCACTTGCTGAGAATAATGTAAATGCAGAGTTCATAGTCAGGATAAACCTTCCTCTACGTACATTACCTTCATTGAGTCCTGATGGCAAGGGAGTTTCTGTCTTAAGGAGTGACCAGCGGCTAAAATCTCTCCTGAATCGTTCTCGTTCTTGTCATTCGTCGAGAAAAATGGAAATACAGAGTTCCTACGTACCTTTCTTCTATACCTTCTTTTACCTATAAGTTACCTTCATGGAGTCGTGGTGGCTTTGAATGTTTGTCTTAAGGAGTGACCAGCGACTAAAATCTCTCCTGAATCGCTCTCGTTCTTGTCACTCGCCGAGAAAAATGGAAATAAGAGTTCCTACTTACCTTTCTTCTATACCTTCTTTTACCTATAAGTTACCTTCATGGAGTCGTGGTGGCCTTGAATTTTGTGTCTTAAGGAGTGAGCAGCGACTAAAATCTCTCCTGAATCCCTCTCGTTCTTGTCACTCGCCGAGAATAAGTGTTAATACAGAGTTCCTACGTATATACTTTACTATCCTTATTTTTTTATCTTCATAGCGTCGTGATGGTTTTGGAGTCTTGTCTTAAGGAGTGACCAGGGGCTAAAATCTCTCCTGAATCGTTCTCGTTCTTGTCACTCGCCGAGAATATATGTTAATGCAGAGCTCATGCGTACGTATATACCTTTCTATGCTTGTAATTTACCTTCATTGAGTCGTGATGGCCGGGGAGTTTCTGTTTTAAGGAGTGACCAGCGGCTAAAATCTCTCTTAAACCGTTCTCGTTTTTGTCACTCTTAAGAAAAATGGCAATGCAGTGTTCCTCCGGATATACCTTCCTGTGCCTCTACTTTAGCTTCATGGAGTCCTGTTGGCTTTGAGTTTTTGTCTTAAGGAGCGGCCAGCGGCTAAAATCTCTCTAAAAATCTCTCATTCTTGTCAAGTCGAAATAATGGCATTAGAGTTCCTACGTACCTTTCTTCATTCTTATATTTTCCTTTACCTATAATTTTTTTCTTAGACCAAAGGGCGTAAAAAAAAGAAACATTCATGAAAAAACCCCCCCGCTACTTACTGCTCCTGAATAAAGTACAGAGGAGTGGCCAAAAGAGAGGTCAATTTCGGGAGGAGAGGTGTCGTGATGGCCGGGAATGTTTTGTTCTTAGTAGTGACCAGCGGCTAAAATCTTCCCAAATCGCTCTCGTTCTTGTCACTCGCGAGAATAATGTAAATGCAACTTCCTACGCACGGATACACTTTCCCTTCCCTTCCCTTACCCTACCTACCTGTCCCTCCCTCCCACCTGTGATTAGATATTTACGTAACCTGTGGCTGGGTATTTTAGGATGAACTGATTGTGGGAAAAGAGAACGTAATTAGAAGGGGGTAATTATATGACAAAAACAGGCAAAGATAATGGAAAATATAAATAGCAGGAAAGGAGAACAAAGGATGCGAAGAATACTAATAAACGGAGAGCAGAGAGGAAAGAAACTAAACATTAATAAACTGTCGTGTCCAAAGCTAATTACGAGAGAGAGAGAGAGAGAGAGAGAGAGAGAGAGAGAGAGAGAGAGAGAGAGAGAGAGAGAGAGAGAGAGAGAGAGAGAGAGAGAGAGAGAGAGAGAGAGAGAGAGAGAGAGAGAGAGAGAGAGAGAGAGAGAGATATGAGCTTTGAAATGAGGAAGGAACAAGAAAGCTTAGAGAAACACATTAACTTGGCAATACCCAGGTGACAGCTCTGTACCCGAGGCATCATCACACCTGTGGGCACCTGGCAAAGACTAGCAAGGTGTTACACAGAGGAGGGAGGGATGAAGATAGGATGCTTGGAGATGGAAGGAGGATGCTGGGAGGAGATGGAAGGAGGAGAATGCTGGGAGAAGATGGAAGGAGGAGGATGCTTGGAGGAGATTGTAGGATGAGATAGAAGGAAGGATGCTGGGAGATGGAGGGAGGATGCTGGGAAGAGATAATAGGATGAGATAAAAGGAGGGATGGTGGGAGGAGATAAAAGGAAGATGCTGGCAGGATATGGAGGAGGGATGCTGGGAGGAGATGAAGGGAGGATGCTGGGAGGAGATGAAGGGAGGATGCTGGGAGGAGATAGAAGGAGGATGCTGGGGTGAGATGGAGGGAATATGCTGGGAGATGGAAGGAAGGATGCTGGGAGGAGATGGAGGGAGGATGCTGGGGTGAGATGGAGGGAGGATGCTGAGAGATGGGAGGAAGAATGCTGGGAGGAGATAGAGGGAGGATGTAGGGGTGAGATGGAGGGAGGATGCTGGGAGATGGAAGGAAGGGTGCTGGGAGGAGATCGAGGAAAGATGATACTATGCTAGGAGGAGATGGAGGGAGGATGCTGGAGATGGAAGAAGGATGATGGAGATGGAAAAAGGAAAATAGGAGGAGGTGGAGGAGGAAGGTAGGAGGAGAGAACCTTAGTGATTAGTGAAGCAGGTGGGAGATGAGAAGAAAACAGGTGATATGGATGCACAGGTGAGAGTGTAGGTGATTCGGGCCGCAGGGAAGGTGTGGAAGGAGGGGGTATAGGGGGTAAGGCTTCAGGGTGTGCGTCACTCCCCTTCCTAAAGTAGTTCCCGATGCAGACACTTAAACTTGGCTAAACGTATTCCGCCATTCCCTCACCAGGTGGCTCGACACGTCTCTCTCCCCCTCTCTTCCCCCCCCCCCCCCCTTCTCTCTCTCTCTCGCTCTCGCTTACCGTACGCTCATCCTTCACTGCATCAGAATACCTCGACGGCTCAACAATATTCCCGAAAACCGTCGACTATAACAAAAGCGGAATTTCGGAATGGGAAGGAATCGAGGGGAAAAAATACGTTGGGATAGAAAGGCAAAAAAATGAAGTAAAAGTAAATAAAAATAAATAAATAGATAAATAAAATATAAATAAAAGAAATAAAAGGAAGCTCCACGCCCAGGAAGTTTATATTATTACTTCGGTGTTTGTGGGAAAGCTTTTTTTTTGTTCTTTCTTTCTTGAGCTTATTAATGAAAAAGTTTGTTTCTTACCTACCTGCTCAGTCTCTCTCTCTCTCTCTCTCTCTCTCTCTCATGGTAAGTGGATAATTGTCTCCGTGATTCACCCGATGTTTAAGTCTTCGTGCGGAGGGAGAAGAGAGAGAGAGAGCAAAGAGCTTCCTTTTATTTCCTTATTTTTTTTGTTTGTTCTTTTATTTAATTACATTTTTTTTTGCCTTGCTAGCTATTAAATTTTTCACTCAGTTCCTTCTTTCCCATTCCGAAATACCGCTTTGTTATATTCGAGAGAGAGAGAGAGAGAGAGAGAGAGAGAGAGAGAGAGAGAGAGAGAGAGAGAGAGAGAGAGAGAGAGAGAGAGAGAGAGAGAGGATGAGTAAATGTAGGAGAGGAAATAGAAAGGACAGTGAAAATGAAGATGAATAAACATGAGTCTCAAGTGATTGTGAGATTCATGAGAGACGAAAGTGGAACAAGGGGAGAGGCAAGGGGAGGAAAGAGTGGAGAGAGGAGGAACTGATGTGTGTTATGGAGGAAAGTGTGTGTGTGTGTGTGTGTGTGTGTGTGTGTGTGTGTGTGTGTGAAATATGACTTTTGTTCTGATGTGCGTGTGTTTGTTTGTGCGTTACAGATGATGTGGTGTGGCTAGGTATGGTGTGGCTTGCAGTAGGAAGCATGTGGCTCAGGAAGTTGGACATGGAAGCTTAAAAACAAAAATAGCAACTGTATATTGTTCTTACTCAGCGCATTAATTATTTAGCTTGCTTTCTTTAATTTTTTCACTCACACACTAATTCATTCACTAACCTACCTAATCCAGTCACATAGTTTCGCCTTTCTACGCTCATCATAAGTATAGTTCATTCATTAATTATTTTAGTTTATACATTCATCACACTAATTACCCAGCCGTCCTCTCGTCAAGGTATTCCCAGTCCTGCTTAATTAATGCACTAACTTATTCATATATTCATCAATTCAGTAATTTATCCATTCATTCATTTACAAATTAACTAAGTCATCCATTTATCCATTAGTTCATTCATGTTTCTATCCGTGTATCAATCATGTCACATTATCGCCCAGCTAGTTCTACTCCCTTGCCATCATCCATTTACTCATCCACTACCTCATCCATTCATCCTCATCCATTCATCCTCATTCCCTCATCCACTCATGCAATTCTTACTCCACCACACGCTCACTCTTACTTCAGCCTCACACACTCTTTCCTTAAGCCACCTAATCACCCCCTCCCATACACACTCCAGTCAGCCTTTCACACCCATGACTCACACTCCCATATCCATTCCACATTCAGCCCTTCTCTTCCTCCACAATTACACACATTCCTGCAGTCACTCCAGTCGGTCTTCCTCTCTCCTCACATTCACACACTCACCCAATCCCCAGTCACACATTCACACATCTCGTCCAGTCAGTGTCCTCTTCCTCCAAAGTCGCTCACTATACCCACATTCCTAATCAGTCAGCCAGCCATTCAGTTTCATTCCTTGGTCGCATACTCTTCCACATTCCCAGTCAGTCAGCTAGTCAGTAATCAGTTTCCTATCCCCCACAATCACACACTCACCCCCATTCCCAGTCAGTCAGCAGTCTCTTTCCTCTCCTACAATCACACATTCACCCACTTTCCCAGTCAGTCAGAAGTCACTCTCATCTCCCTTCACATTCACTCACTCACCCACATTCCCAGTCAGTCAGCAGTCACTTTCATCTCCCTGCCCAGTCACCCAGTCACCCACATTCCCATCAGGTGCGCCAGTCAGCAGTCAGCGGGGTCCGTCGCCTCTGCTACATTAACGCGCCGCCCCTCCTTTCCGCTTTATTACTGCGACTGAGCATAATCACTGCCGCTAAATTCATTATGTAGTCAATATCACTGTCACCGTGACGGGTTATTAGTAAGTCCCGTTACCAATTCATCCTCAGTGAGCCTTAACGGGGACGGCCGCAGGGAGGGAACGCGGCGAAGGGGACAGGGAGGGAGGCTGGATGAGGAAACAGAAGCAGATGTGAAAGGGGAATGGAACGTAGGAATGGGGACAGGTAAGAGGGAAGGGATGCTGGAAGAGGAAACAGAAGCAGATGTGAAAGGGGAATGGAACGTAGAAAGGGGACAGGTAAGAGGGAAGGGATGCTGGAAGAGGAAACAGAAGCAGATGTGAAAGGGGAATGGAACGAAGGAAAGGGGACAGGTAAGAGGGAAGGGATGCTGGGAAGGGAACAGGGGAAGCAGAATAAGAAATGGCAGGGAATGCGGAAAAAGGGACAGGTAGGAGAGAGGAAACGGAAAGGGATATTGGAAGGGAAACGGGAGCAGAATGTGAACTTGGAAGGGAACGCGGGAATGGTTACAGGTAGGAGAGAGGAAACGGGAAAGGATCCAGGAAGGGGGAACAGAAAAGCAGGATATGAAAGGGCAGGGAATGCGGAACAGGGAACAGGTAGATGAGAGGAAATGGAGAGGGATGTTGTTAGGGAAACGGGAGCAGAATGTGAGCTTGGAAGGGAACGCGGGAAAGGTTACAGGTAGGAGAGAGGAAACGGGAAAGGATACAGGAACGGGGAACAGAGAAGCAGGATATGAAAGGGAAAGGGCATGCGAGAAGTATACAGGGAGAAGGGAGGAATGGAAAGAGATGCTGGAAGGTGAACAGGAGAAGCAGAATATGAAAGAGAATGGGATGCAGGAAGGGGAGATATGGGAGAGAGGAAACGGAGAGGGATGCTGGGGAAGGAAACATAGTAGAGGAATATGAAAAGGGAAGAGAACGTGGGAAGGGGACAGGTAGGAGGGACTGAAGGGAAAGGGATGCTGGAAGGGAAAACAGAGAGACAGAACGTGAATGGGGACATCGAATAGGAAACAAATGGGAAGATAGGCTGAAAGTGGATAAAAAGTGAGTGGACTATGTAGGCACAGGAAAAAGGAAAGCAAACAGAGGAGCACAATGTGAAAGAGGCATGGAAGAGGAAAAGGTAAAGGACGTTAGAAAGGGAATATGAAATGCAATGAAAAAGAAGGAACAAACGGAAAATATAGTTAAGGAGGAAAGCAAAGGGAGAGGATATGAAAGGGGACAGAAAAGAGGGGATAAGGGGAAAGGGTCGCTAAAGGGGAAACTAAGGGGTTTAATTAGGGGGAATGAACAGGTAAAGAAGGAAAGTGGCAGGTGAAGGTAAAGAGCAGGGAGAGAAAAGAAACAAAAAATAGCTGCAGTTGTTTTGGAGGAGGAAAAATGTACCACAAGGCAAAAGAACAGACAAAGAGAACATAAAGGAGGAGAGGAGAAAACGCTGGAGGAAAAAGAAAACCAGATAAAGAAAATGAAAAAGGAAATTAGAGAGAAAGCTAAAAAAAAAGAACATCTGGCTTGAACAAAAGTAATAATAAAAGACAAAACTAGAGAAAAATAACTTAAGAAAAAGAGAACACGCCAGAACACAAAAAAAAGGGCTTGTCTAGAAAATAAGAGTAAAAGACAAAGCTAAAGAAAAAGAACTAAGACAAAACACAGAAACCAAGAAAACAGAAAAGAACCAGAAAAAAACGATGAAAAAATACAAAAACCTAAAAAAAGAAAAAAAAAAGGGATGGAAAACTCGAAAGAAAAGAGACAGACAGATTAGAGGAATGGACGCTTCGGGGAAGGAAGGGAAAGAAAACAGAAACCAAGAAAACAAAAAAAAAACTAGACAAAAAAATATGAAAAAAAATCTAAAAAAAAAAGGAAAAAAAAGGGGATGGAAAACCAGGAAGGGAAGAGACAGACGGACTGGAGGAATGGTCGCTTTGGGGAAGGAAGGGGAAGGAAGGGGAAGTGTCCTGCGAAGGGATGAATATGCAACGGATGGACTGATGGGGATGGAGAGGCGGCTTAGTGGAACGGACAGTGGCGGAAGGGGAGGAGAGGAGAGGCGCGAGAATAACAGGGAGGACGTGCACTGTGAACGAAGGAAGGAGGAAAAGGAAAGAGGAGAATTAGAAGGTAAATATGAGGTTAGAAGAGAAATGCAAGTAAACTATGCACTCGAAATAAAAAAAAGAAAGGTAGGTAAGTGCAGTGTGAAGGAAGGCGGAAAAGAAAACAAGAGGATAATTAGAAGGTGAATATGAGATTAGAAGAGAAATGCAGGTAAACGATGTACTCGGAATAAACGCAAAAACAAAAATAAAGAAAGGTAGATGAAAGAAAGAAAGGAAGAAGAAAGAAAGAAAGAAAGAAAAAGTGCAGTGTGAAGGAAGGAAGGAGGAAAAGGAAAGAGGAGAATTAGAAGGAAAATATGAGCTTAGAAGAGAAATGGAGGTAAACTATGCACTCGGAATAAACCCAAACGCAAAAAAGAAAGGTAGATGAAAGAAAGAAAGAAAGAAAGAAAGAAAGAAAGAAAGAAAAAGAAAGAGAGTGCAGCGTGAACGAAGGAAGGCGGAAAAGGAAAGAGGAGAACTAGAAGGTAAATGTGAGCTTAGAAGAGAAATGCAGGTAAACTATGCACTCGGAATAAAGGCAAAAACAAAAAGACAGGTAGATGAAAGAAAGAAAGAAAGAAAGAAAGAAAGAAAGTGCAGCGTGAACGAAGGAAGAAGGAAAAGGAAAGAGGAGAATTAGTTGGTAAATATGAGGTTAGAAGAGAAATACAGGTAAACTATGCACTCGAAATAAACGCAAAAACAAAAAGTCAGGTAGATGAAAGAAAGAAAGAAAGAAAGAAAGAAAGAAAGTGCAGCGTGAACAAAGGAAGGCGGATAGAAAAAGAGGAGAATTAGAAGGTGAATATGAGGTTAGAAGAGAAATACAGGTAAACTGTGCACTCGAAATAAACGGCAAAAAAAAAAAAAAAGAGTTGGTCCGTATAGCGTGAACGAAGGAAGTCGGAAAAGAAAAAAAAAGGAGAATTAGAAGGTACATATGAGGTTAGAAGAGAAATCCAGATAAATTATGCATTCAGAATACACGCAAATGCAAAAGAAAGATAGACAAAAGAAATAGAAGATGAATAATAGGATACAAAAATGAAATACAAGGAAAATGTGCTTTAGAAATACACGTAAACTATACTCTCGAATTATCAGACGAGTCGAAAAAAGTGCAAATAAACAAAGAAAATGAATTAGTAGATAAATGGAAATAAATAGAGATAAGAAGCAAAAACATGCGCCAGTAAGTAAGAATAATAAAGGAAAAAAGAGTAAAAAAAATAAGCAAATAGAAATAAAGAAAGATATGCTAAAACTTGCACCAAAAAGTAAAAAAAAGAATAGATAAAAAAATAAAGAAGTAAATGAATATAAATAAACGAAAAACAACAAAAACAGGAACCAGGAAGTAACAAAATGCTATAAAAAAAAGTAAGTGAAGTTCTGAGACGAGGCAGCGACTAAGCTTTTTCGGCGCTCCGGTATTACCTTGACTAATGACCCGCCCAGGTGCAAATTAAATCATCAAGACTCATTTGTGTTGCTTCTCATTTTCAACCGTTTTTGTCCGGCCTTGAAGCCCCTCCCTTAACCCTTTCTCCCTTACTTATTCCCTTAACCCTCCTCCCTTAACCCTTCTCCCTTAACCCTCCTCCTTTAACTCTTTCTCCCTTGATTTCTCCCTTAACCCTTCTCCCTTAACCCTTTTGACTTAAGCCTCCTCCCTTAACCCTTCTCCCTTAACTCTTTCTACCTTGATTTCCCCCTTAACCCTCCTCCCTTAGCCATCCTCCCTTAACCCTTTCTCCCTTAATTATTCCTTTAACCCTCCTCCCTTAACCCTTCTCCCTTAACCCTTCTCCCTTAACCCTCCTCCCTTAACCCTTTCTCCCGTACTTATTCCCTTAACCCTCCTCCCTTAACCCTTCTCCCTTAACCCTCCTCCCTTAACTCTTTCTCCCTTGATTTCTCCCTTAACCCTTCTCCCTTAACCCTTTTGACTTAACCCTCCTCCCTTAACCCTTCTCCCTTAACTCTTTCTACCTTGATTTCCCCCTTAACCCTCCTCCCTTAACCCCTCTCCCTCAACCCTCCTCCCTTAACCCTTCTCCCTTAACCCATCTCCCTTAACCCTTCTCCCTTAAAACTCCTCCCTTAACCCTTCTCCCTTAACCAATCTCCCTTAACCCCTCTCCCTCAACCCTCCTCCCTTAACCCTTCTCCCTTAACCCATCTCCCTTAACCCTCCTCCCTTAACCCATCTCCCTTAACCCTCCTCCCTTAACCCTCCTCCCTTAACCCTCTTCCCTTAACCCTCATCCCTTAACCCTTCTCCCTTAACCCATCTCCCTTAACCCTCCTCCCTTAACCCTCCTCCCTTAACCCTCATCCTTTAACCCTTCTCCCTTAACCCTCCTCCCTTAACCATCCTCCCTTAACTCTTCGACCTTAACCCTTCTCCCTTAACCCCTCTCTCTTAACCCCTCTCCCTCAACCCTCCTCCCTTAACCTTTCTCCCTTAACCCTCCTCCCTTAACCCTCCTCCCTTAACCCATCTCCCTTAACCCATCTCCCTTAACCCTTCTCCCTTAACCCCTCTTTCTCAACCCTCCTCCCTTAACCCTTCTCCCTTAACCCATCTCCCTTAACCCTCCTCCCTTAACCCTCCTCCCTTAACCCTCCTCCCATAACCCTCATCCCTTAACCCTTCTCCCTTAACCCATCTCCCTTAACCCTCCTCTCTTAACCCTCCTCCCATAACCCTCATCCCTTAACCCTTCTCCCTTAACCCATCTCCCTTAACCCTCCTCCCTTAACTCTTCTTCCTTAACCCTTTTCCCTTAACCCTTCTCCCCTGACCCTTCTCCCTTAACCGTTCTCCCTTAACCCTTCTCCCTTAACCCTCCTCCCTTAACCCTTCTCCCTTAACTCTCCTCCCTTAACCCCCCTCCCTTAAGTCTCCTCCCATAATCCTTCTCATTTCACCCTTCTCCCTGAACCCTTCTCCCTTAACCCTCCTCCCTTCACCCTTTCTCCCTTCATTTTTCCCTTAGCCCTTCTCCCTTTTAACCCTTCTTTGTTCTCTCCTTTGTTTTCTCAGTAGATTTTTTTTGGTCCCGCCTTGAAATCCCTCCCTTAATCTTTCTCCCTCTTAACCCTCCCTTGTTCTCCCTTGTTTCAGGTGTCACGCTAGAGAAAGAGAAAGTGCAGGACGTTGAGAAGAAGAAGAAGAAGAAGAAGAAGAAGAAGAAGAAGGAGGGAAATAGGAGGAGGAAGAGGTCACAATAACCTTGGTAAGTACAGTATTGAACGTTTTGTTGGGGTGATTCTGCATGACTTTTGCCCTTGATTAATTATAAGCTTCAGGTGTCGTGCTGAAGAAGAATACGAAGAGAGGAAGAGGTTAAGCATACTATTGAACGTTTGTAGTGGAGGAATTTTGCATGTTTTTTTGTCTTTGATCAATTACTAGCTTGAAGTGTCATGAAGGAGAAGGAGAAGAGAAACAGGAAGATTAAGTACATTTTTTTTTTACAGCAGTCAGTTCAAGGGCATAAAAAAAGGAAACATATATGGAAAAAAAAGCCCGCTACTCACTGCTCCTGAGGGCTCGTAGAGGGGATGTTTACATGCTCTTAGCCTTTGATTTTTTTTATTACCACCCGCATTGTCGAAGATGTTATTGTTTGCATTTGTGTGGATTTTTTTTCGGGGGGAGGAAAGGAAAAACGTATCGTATAATATAATTTTACCTCGCGATGAAAAGTTTTGGTCATGGTTTTCGATTGTAATTTTTTGGGGGGGGGCGAAAGGAAAAATATATCACTGCATTATTTCAATAGATGATGGAATATTTGGTGGCTTCAAGGGTGAGAAAAGGATGAAAATATTAAAAAAAAGTAAAATAGATGATGTTTAGGGTGATTGTAAGGTGAGTAATGGTAGTCAACGGTGATAATTTTTTATTGTTTATGTGTCTGTCAAGCTTCGAAATAAGTGCTCGCCTGCTTATACTTCACACAAATTCCAACATACACATATACAATCGCACTCATGAATAATATAATAATGGTAACGCTAATAATGAAAAGCAGAGTAAAACGCATATAAGTGCTTGCGTTTCTCGGCCATCGCGTATAAGTGTTCTAGGGTTAAAATAGCCAATACTAAACATTCAGAACAATGCACATCATCCCACGCTCAATTCTCAGTAAACCTTCACTTCAAATATTTATAGGCATGTCCTCAAATACATCAGCTTTATTGCGTCCATAAATTCGTCGCGTGTCTGAATCAAAACTGTAAAAGAGAGAGAGAAAGGGGGAAAGGTAAAGGGGTAGAGAGGTGGCTGGGGTGTAAAGGAAGAGTGGAAGAGTAAATAAATGGTTAAGGGGGGAGGGTGGTAAGGGGTGGAAGGAAGGAGGAACGATGGAGGAATGGAAGAATAAGGGAAGGGTGGAAAAATGGAGAGAGAGGGAAGGAGTGAGGGTGAGAGAGAGTGAGAGTGCGAGAAAAGAGAGAGAGAGGGAGGCACAGGTAAATAAATAATCGGCACAGTGCACACATGAATTACCTGGTGAGTTGTGTTGCACGTATTAATAAATATCGCGGAGTGAGTGGACCTCGCTGCGCAAAATTGGAATTTCCCTCTGGCGCTGTGAGTGATGCTCGGCGGGTCTGAGTGTGTCTTGCTCCGCGTGGGTGTGTGGGGAGAGGGGGTCGGGGAGGGGGAAGGTGAAGGGTTGAGCGAGAAGGGGATTGAAGGGTTGGTAGGGGAGTGGTGGAAGAATAAAGGGGGTAGGAGTGGACGGGGAAGAGTGAAAGATTAGAAGATTGGTAGAGGGGTAAAGGGGGAAGGGTTGCAAGGAGAAGGGTGTAAGGATGGAAGAATGGTATTAGGAGAAGGATCTAAAGGAGGTGTAAGTGGGGAAGGGTAGAAGAATAAAGGAATGGTTAAGAGGGGATGGAGGTAAGGAATGGAAGGGGAATGGTGGAAGAACGAAAGAATGGAAAAGGGATATGGGTGGAAGAGGTGTTGTAGGAATGGTGGAAGAATGGGGGAATAGTAAAGGGAGAAGGAAGGAAGGGGTGTAAAGGGAAGGGTGATAGAATGGAGGAAATAGAAGGGAAATGGAAGGGAAGGAAGCGGAATGGTGGTGAAACAGAGGAATGGTAAGAGGAAACGGGGAAGTGGTGGAAGAGGAGGGATGGAGGAATGGAGGAATGATAGAGGGGAAAGGCTAGCTGTGGAGTGGTGGTGGAGGAGGTGACGTGGTGGTGATGATGGTGGTTGTGGTAGTGGAATCGAACATCTAAAGCGAACATCAGAAGCAGGAAGGGAAGGGAAGACTAATAAACGCGTGAGAAAGACCAAAAAAAAATTAAAGGTGGGAGGAAAGAACATAAAGAAAGAAATATAAAGAAAGAACATAATTAAAGAAATCTAAAGAAGGAACATAAAGAAAGAAATATAAAGAAAGAACATAAAGAAAGAACAGAACGCTTTAGATCATGGGGAGACGAGGGGTTAAGGAATGGACGACGAAGACTGATGGAAGGAGTAGGAGAAGAATGTGAGAGTTAACTGAGGATAAGAACATAATGAGTCTGCAAGAGGCGAGTAGTCCTATGCAAGGCAGCTCCTGTGAACTTACCTCAGCTAACATCACTCATAAATTTATCTCATCTCTTTTTGAATGTATCTCTCGTATTGGTGCTCACCTCATGAAAATAAGGAAAAGAGAGATAAAACGAGAGAGGAGGGGAAAGGGGGAAGGGAAAGAAGGGAAAGAAAAAAAATGAGGGGATGAAGAAAGGAAGAAAGGAAAGGGGGGTGGACAGAGAAACGGAAAGGGGATGGGAGAGAGAATAATGGCATGGAGGTTGGGAGAAAGAGAGGGGCGGTAGGAGTGAGGGGTAGGGGAGGAGAGTTGGACACGGGTGAAGGAGAGCTAATGAAATGGAAAAGGGGAATGGTAGAGATAAGTATGAAGAAGGGAGAAAAGGGATAGAAGGAAATTAATGGAAAAGTAAAAATAAACAGGAAATATGAATCTATGACAGTAAACCGTGGATGTGAAGATGGGGATGAAGGGATAAAAGAAAACGAAAGAGAAGTAGAAGTAACAAAATAAGGTAACTTGGTAACTAGAAGGGGTCAGGTAAGACTAGACAAAAACATGAATAAGTGAAGGAGAAAAATGTACGTATTAGGGACACTTGGATATTTATAGAAGGGAAAAGGAAAAAAAAAGAGGTAAGAAAAAATTACAGTGGATAGGAAAATGTGGGAAGTAGTTTAGAGAAAGTGTGTGTGTGTGTGTGTGTGTGTGTGTGTGTGTGTGTGTGTGTGTGTGTATGTGTGTGTGTATGTGTATGTGTGTGTGTGTGTGTGCGTGTGTGTGTGTGTGCGTGTGCGTGTGTGTGTGTGTGTGCGTGTGGATAATATTAACAGCATAGTTGGCCCTCGTATAGTCGGCGTTCCCAAGAGTGGTCAGCCAATACATAACGTTAACTAAATGCATTACACGGGGATTAACAATTTTAGTCACGCACACACACACACACACACACACACGTCAACTTCACTCTGTAATTAAGCTTTCTCTAATGTTCGTTTGCGTGCGTGCGTATATGCGTGCGTGTGATAGATAGATTGATAGATAGATAAATAGGTAGATAGATAGATAGAGATAGATAGATAGAGATAGATAGATAGATACAGATAGATGGCTGGAGTAGGTAGGAAGACACCTACCGAACGGGCGCAAGCCACTCCCGGTGAGGTATATATGGGAGGTGAGCAGGGAGCTGAAGCCCTCCAAAGACCCTTCCCATGTCCTCACTAACCGTTTCCCTATTGTCTCACCAACACCGGAGAGTAGTTCAGCATGCTCTCTAAAGACAGATCCTCTCTTTATCCACACCACACTACATTCACATAACATATACACCTTTTTCCAAAATTCAAAATTCAAAATGGCTCAATTAAGCAATGCCTCGGAGTCCCCGCCTGGGGGGGGGGACCACAAATTCCCCCAGGGAGGACTCCCCTTCTGGCTGCCGACCCGAGAGGTGTCTTGATAACTCCTCGAACCTCTTTCTTCTCAATTTCTGCAACATTCGCGGTCTTCGCTCTAATTTTCATTCTGTGGAACATCATCTCTCCTCCTCTAAACCTCACCTTCTCTTCCTTACCGAAACACAGGTTTCTGAGGCTACTGACAGCAATCTCTACTCTGTTCCCTCCTACTATCTCTATCCTAAATTTCAATCCAAAGCTGGATGTTGCGCCTACGTGCGCAACGACATCACTTGCTCTCGTGCCCACGACCTTGACTCTTCTGAATTTTCCACCATCTGGTTAAGACTTCACTGTCATTCTATTACTAAATACATCTGTGCTGTTTATCTCTCACCTAACTCTACCAACTATGTAAAATTCTTTGACTATTTGAATTCTAAAGTGGAGCACATCTTGACCCACTCTCTTCGCTGAAATCTCCATCTAGGAGATTTCAATGTTCACCACCAGCTTTGGCTTTCATCCTCTTTCACTGACCATCCTGGTGAACAAGCCTACAACTTTGCTATCCTCAACGACCTAGAGCAGTTGGTCCAGCACCCTACACGTATTCCTGACCGTCTTGGAGATCGGCCCAACATTCTAGACCTCTTCCTTACCTCAAACCCTTCTGCTTATTCTGTCAAACTGTTCTCTCCGTTGGGCTCCTCCGATCACAATCTTATTTCTGCATCCTGTCCTATCGCTCCTGTACATCCTCTGGACCCACCGAAGAGGCGATGCTTCTGGCATTTTGCTTCAGCTCGGTGGGACGACCTGAGGATGTACTTTCCGATTTCCCGTGGAATGATTATTGCTTCCAGGATAGAGACCCTCTGTGTGTGCTCAGCGCATCACAGAGGTGATTGTCTCTGGAATGGAGGCATACATTCCTCGTTCTTTCTCTACTCCTCACGCTAAAAGCCTTGGTTTAATCACGCTTGTTCTCGTGCTGTCAATGATAGAGAGGTAGCTCACAAAAGATACCAGAGCCTTCAAACTAATGCTAATTATGAACTTTACATTTCTGCCCGAAATCGTGCCAAATCTATTCTCCGACTAACCAAAAATTCTTTCATTAATAGAAAATGTCAAAACCTTGCTTTCTCTAACTCTTCCATGACTTCTGGCATCTAGCCAAAACATCTCCTCAACTTCACTTCTTCATCTTTCCTCCACTCCTCAGTCCTGACGGCAACACTGCCGTCTCATCTATCTCTAAGGCTGAACTCTTCTCTCAAACTTTTCTAAAACTCCACTCTGGACGATTCTGGGCATATTCCTCCTCTCATCCCCCTCTGACTCCTTTATGCCTGTTATAAAGATTCTTCAAAATGATGTTTTCTATGCCTCTCTGGCCTCAATCCTCAGAAGGCTTATGGACCTGATGGAGTGCCTCCTATTGTCCTTAAAAACTGTGCCTCCGTGCTGTCACCCTGCCTGGTCAAACTCTTTCGCCTCTGCCTGTCAACATCTACCTACATCTACCGACATCTTTAAGATGTCGGTAAATACTGGCTATGTGCCGAGCCTATGGAAAGTAGCTAATGTGACGCCGATTTTTAAAAAGGGGGACAGGTCAGTTGCTTCAAACTATCCTTAATTAGCTTAACATCGGTTATAGGAAGATGCTGGAGTCCATAATAGCCAGGAACATTCGGGAGCATTTAGAAACATAGCTTAATTCACGACTCGCAGCATGGGTTCACAAAAGGTAGGTCATGCCTCACCAATCTCTTGTCCTTCTACAATAAAGTATTTGAGGCGGTTGACAGAGATGAAAATTATGATGTAATCTATCTTGATTTTAGTAAAGCGTTTGACAAAGTTCCTCACCAACGACTGTTGCTTAAATTACAGGCTCACGGAGTAGAGGGTAAAGTTTTGAACTGGGTCAAGGCGTGGCTTAGCAATAGGAAGCAAAGAGTGCAAATCAATGGTAAAGATCTGACTGGGGATGTGTTACAGTGGGTCCCAAGGTTCGGTATTAGGTCCACTTTTGTTTATTATTTATATCAATGACTTAGACACAGGAATTAGTAGTGATGTTAGTAAATTTGCAGATGATACCAAGATCGGTAGAGTAATTGAGTCGGATCAGGACGCTAGTATTCTCCAAGGTGAACTCAACAGATTATATGACTGGGCGGATAAATGGCAGATGGAGTTCAATGTAGGGAAGTGCAGTATTCTGAGTGTAGGTAGGAACAACCCCTCACATAACTATTGCTTAAATGACACTCTCATAAGTAGGTCTGGGTGCGAGAGGATTTAGGGTCTTAGTGATCTCTGATATCAGTACAAGGGAAAAATGAATTCAAGATATAAATCGATCTAATATGTTACTGGGATTTATTTAAAGTAGCGTAAGCAAATGAATGACCTTAGTCTTCCTCAAACTATATTTAGCTTTAGTTAGACCTCATCTTGACTATGCGGTTCAGTTCTGGTCACCCTACTATAGAATGGATATCAAAATGTTAGAATCGGTGCAGAGGAGGATGACTAAGATGATTCAGGGGTTGAGAAACTTGCCATACGAGGAAAGACTCAAACAGTTAAACTTGCATTCTCTAGAAAGGCGAAGGGTGCGTGGAGACATGATCGAGGTTTATAAATGGATGAAGGGCTTTAATAAGGGAGACATTCATAAGTTTTTTTTGGTAAGAGAACCGGGTAGGACACGAAGTAACGGGTTTAAACAGGATAAAATCAGAATCAAGAGGGAAATAGGCACAAATTTGTTTACTAATAGAGTGGTGTATGAGTGGAATAGGCTTAGTCATGTGGTGAGTGCCAATACAATTGTCACATTCAAAAATAGACTAGATAAATTCATGGACAGCGATATTAGGTGGGGTTAGATACACGGGAGCTTAGGGTCAAAGGAGCTGCCTCGTACAGGCCTACCGGCCTCTTGCAGACTCCTGCGTTCTTATGTTCTTATGTTCTTATGTTCTTATGTTTCCTTCTTGCTGGAAGTATGCCTTCACACAGCCTGTACCTAAGAAGGGTGACCGCTCCAATCCCTCAAACTACCGTCCTATTGCTTTACTTTCTTGTCTATCTAAAGCTTTTGAATCAATCCTTAACCGTAAGATTCAAAAGCACCTTTCCACTTCTGACCTTCTATCTGATCGCCAGTATGGGTTCCGCAAGGGGCGTTCTACTGGTGATCTCCTAGCCTTCTTAACTGACTCTTGGTCATCCTCTCTTAGCCGTTTCGGTGAAACTTTTGCTATTGCGCTGGACATATCAAAAGCTTTTGATAGGGTCTGGCACAAATCTTTGCTTTCTAAACTACCCTCCTACGGTTTCTATCCTTCTCTCTGTACCTTTATCTCCAGTTTCCTTTCTGACCGTTCTATTTCTGCCGTGGTAGACGGTCACTGTTCTTCCCCTAAATCTATTAACAGTGGTGTCCCACAGGGTTCTGTCCTATCTCCCACTCTTTTTCTGTTGTTCATTGATGATCTTCTTTCCAAAACGAACTGTCCTATCCATTCCTACGCCGATGATTCCACTCTGCATTATTCAACTTCTTTTAATAGAAGACCCTCCCTTCAGGAACTTAACGACTCAAGGCTGGAGGCTGCAGAACGCTTAGCCTCAGACCTTACTATTATTTCCGATTGGGGCAAGAAGAACCTGGTGTCCTTCAACGCCTCAAAAACACAGTTTCTCCACCTATCCACTCGACACAATCTTCCAAACAACTATCCCCTATTCTTTGACAACACCCAGCTATCACCTTCCTCACCATAAACATCCTCGGTCTATCTTTAACTCAAAATCTCAACTGGAAACTTCATATCTCATCTCTTACTAAATCAGCTTCCTCGAGGCTGGGCGTTCTGTACCGTCTCCGCCAGTTCTTCTCCCCTGCACAGTTGCTGTCCATATACAGGGGCCTTGTCCGCCCTCGTATGGAGTATGCATCTCATGTGGGGGCTCCACCACACAGCTCTTCTGGACAGAGTGGAGGCAAAGGCTCTTCGTCTCATCAGCTCTCCTCCTCATACTGATAGTCTTCTACCTCTTAAATTCCGCCGCAATGTTGCCTCTCTTTCTATCTTCTATCGATATTTCCACGCTGACTGCTCTTCTGAACTTGCTAACTGCATGCCTCCCCCTCTCCCGCGGCCCCGCTGCACTCGACTTTCTACTCATGCTCATCCCTATACTGTCCAAACCCCTTATGCAAGAGTTAACCAGCATCTTCACTCTTTCATCCCTCACGCTGGTAAACTCTGGAACAATCTTCCTTCATCTGTATTTCCTCCTGCCTACGACTTGAACTCTTTCAAGAGGAGGGTATCAGAACACCTCCTCCCGAAACTGACTTATCTTTCGGCCACTTTTGGATTCTTTTTAGGAGCAGCGAGTAGCGGGCTTTTTTTTATTAATGTTTACTTTTTTGTGCCCTTGAGCTGTCTCCTTTGCTGTAAAAAAAAAAAAAAAAGATAGAGATAGATAGATAGATAGAGAGAGAGAGAGAGAGAGAGAGAGAGAAGAGGAATTCCTACAAATACTCCACAAAGTCACAACATAAGCAACAGTTTATCCTCTTCCACCTACACTTCCTCCCCCCCCCCGTCCCCTCAAATAAAGCCCCGCCGCATTACTCCCCTCAGACAAATCGGCCTCATCATCGCCCCCAAATCACCGCTGATCAAGGCCGCCATTCCCTTCAGCCGGTGACGTCACGCTGAACCCCTTCCCTTCCCTTTCCTCTCCTTTATTTCCTCTCTCTCTCTCCCTTTATCGTACTCCTCCTCTCCTTTTACCCTCTCTACTCCTTCGCTCTCTCCTCTTCCTTTATCCATACCTCTCTTTCCCATCACCGCATTCTTTAACTTTATCCTTCTTCTATCCTCCCCTCTCTCTCTCTCTCTCTCTCTCTCTCTCTCTCTCTCTCTCTCTCTCTCTCTCTCTCTCTCTCTCTCTCTCTCTCTCTCTCGCCAGGTGTGTGCAGGTGTTGGATTACCTGTGATGGCTGGATGTAAGACTGTGTGTGTGTGTGTGTGTGTGTGTGTGTGTGTGTGTGTGTGTGTGTGTGTGTGTGTGTGTGTGTGTTATTAGTTTGTTGTTGTCTGTGTTAAATTCCTGTTTAGTTTGTCAGACGGTTATTTTGTCAGAAGGTTTGGTTACTTTACTTAATTACTCGTGTTCGTGGGCTGTTTTTGTGTGTGTTTTAGCTGGTGTGAATTTTAAGGTTCGATAGATTTGGTTTTCTACATGTTTTTAAAGGTTTAAACACACCCCGTTCTCTCTCTCTCTCTCTCTCTCTCTCTCTCTCTCTCTCTCTCTCTCTCTCTCTCTCTCTCTCTCTCGTACACACACACATACACGCACAATCACATGGAGAGAGGGAGAGGGAGAAGAAGTTAAGGGGAAAGGGAAGGGGCTGGGGAGAGGGAAAGGAGGTACGAAGGGAGGGGGAGAGGGAAGATGTGGGAGAAATGAGGAGAAAGAGAGGGGAGGGGGAGAGGAGGAGTGGAGTGTGGGGGAGGAGGAGGAGGGGGGGGGATCAATCTTATCATACAGAGAGAACTGACGTAGATTTTCCAGTCGAACAAGACCTTCAATATTACGTTTCCTGTCCCTCCCTCCCTCCCTCCCTCCCTCCCCCTCCTCCTTCTTTCTCCCTCCTTCCTCTCTCTCTCTCTCTCTCTCTCTCTCTCTCTCTCTCTCTCTCTCTCTCTCTCTCTCTCTCTCTCTCTCTCTCTCTCTCTCTCTCTCTCTCTCTCTCTCATCGGTGACTGAAAATAAAGTTAAGGTGCCCAATTTCAAAAGAGCCAACTTCAGAAATCACGAAAACTAATAGATATGCAACTATCAGATGACGGCAATGCAGAGGACGCCTGGCTAAACTTTAAAAATCACTTACTCACTCAGCAGGACACATTTGTCCCCTTGTGCGAGAAGCGAATTAACACTAATAAAAGTCCACCTTGGTTTAATAGCGAAATTAAACACTCAGTCAAGGAGAGAAAATTGTCTTACAGGTTAAAGAAAGACCAAAGCACGACTGAAAAAATTAGTCTTTACAATGATGCAAGGCGACGATTAAAAAGTTTAGTGCATCAGTCATAGCTTAGATATGAAGAAAATATTGCAGCCAACTGTAAATATAATCCGAAATCCTTCTTCAGTTACATAAACAACAGAAAGGCGATCAGAAGTGGAATTGGACCTTTAATAAACAGCGACGGTGCACTAGTGACTGACAGCCAACACGTTGCAAACCTATTAAATAATTACTTTTCCTCGGTGTTTAATAATAACAGTCCTCCCACCACCACCACCAACACCAGTACTAATGTAAATCCTGAGCATGCATTGTCTAACTTTGAAATAAAACCCGATGAAGTCCTTAAAGCCCTCAAATCACTTAAAACAAATAAAAGTCCTGGACCTGATAAAGTATATCCAACTCTGCTGAAAGAAACAAAGAGCGAAATACTCTCCTCCCTCACAACCGTATTCAATATGTCCTTGCGACAAGGCATTGTCCTTCAGATTGGAAAAAGGCTAACGTGACACCGATTTTAAGAAAGGAGACAAAAAGTACCAGGTAATTACAGGCCCATTAGTCTAACTTCGGTTGTAGGTAAGCTACTTGAGGGCATAATTAGAGACAAAATTGTGAGTTACCTTGAAAGCCACTCATTAATTGGGGACTCACAACATGGCTTCCGAAACAAAAGATCCTGCCTATCAAATCTATTAACCTTTCATAACGACCTCTTCACTGTTTATGACGTAACCAAATCACTGGACGTAGTCTATCTTGATTTCCAGAAAGCGTTTGATAAAGTCCCGCATCATAAATTACTTTACAAATTAAAACAAATAGGTATTGACGGTCAGGTAAACCAATGGATCGCGAATTGGTTGAGCAACAGACAACAAAGAGTAGTGATTGACGGATTTAACTCAGAGTGGGCGCCTGTCACTAGTGGCGTCCCTCAGGGCTCGGTTCTTGGCCCAGTGCTCTTCATTATTTACATCAACGACGTGGATGTTGGACTCAATAACCGCATTAGTAAATTTGCAGACGACACAAAGATTGGTAACTCGGTTCTCACTGACGAAGACAGGCAAAGCCTCCAAGAGGATTTGCACAAAATTTCAACTTGGTCGGATAGATGGGAGATGCCCTTTAACGTAGACAAGTGCCAGGTCCTTCAAGTTGGAACGAGGAATAAAAAGTTTGATTACGAAATGCGCGGCGTTAAACTCAAAAGCGTTCAATGCGTCAAGGACTTGGGGGTCAAAATCGCGTCAAACCTCAAATTCTCACAGCAATGCATCGATGCAGCAAATAAAGCGAACAGAATGTTGGGCTTCATTAAAAGAAACTTTTTATTTAAGAATAAAGATGTAATACTCTGCTCTACAACAGTTTAGTCAGACCCCACTTGGAATATGCGGTACAGTTTTGGTCTCCTCACCATGCAAAGGATATTGCTAAATTAGAAGGTGTTCAGCGTCGGGCAACGAAAATTATCCCTTCCTTGCGCAACAAATCCTACGAAGAAAGGCTTTCTACCCTTAACATGTTCTCTCTTGAGAAACGTCGCCTCCGAGGAAAACTGATCGAATGTTTTAAAATACTTAATGGTTTCACGAATGTAGACAGATCAACATTGTTTATGATCGATGACACTTTGCGCACGAGGAACAATGGCGTAAAACTCAGATGTAGACAAGTAAATTCAGACTGCACCAAATTTTTCTTCACCAACGTTGTAGTGCGAGAATGGAATAAGCTCCCATCATCAGTGGTCCAGTGTAACACGATTGACTCCTTCAAAAATAAGCTCGACCGTCACTTCCTTCAACTTAATATCAACTAGAGTAGAAATGCAACGTTTTGGAGTCTTCTGATTAATGTAAAATCACTTAGGTTTAAGGACAGACCACCAAGTCTGGACCATGGGGGGTCTGATTTTCTATGTAAATCTATGTAATCTCTCTCTCTCTCTCTCTCTCTCTCTCTCTCTCTCTCTCTCTCTCTCTCTCTCTCTCTCTCTCTCTCTCTCTCTCTCTCTCTCTCTCTCTCTCTCTCTCTCTCTCTCTCTCTCTCTCTCTCTCTCTCTCTAAAAGTGATTTCCTGCATATTAAAACTCTTGTTGGACTTGTCTCCTCTCATCTCTTCTCTCTCTCGGCTGTGAATGGCTGCTCTCCCTTCCCCTCCTCTCCCTCCCTCACTCCCTCTTTCTCTCCTTCCCTCCCTCCCTCCGTCCCTCCCGTCGTCCTCCTCTTTCACAGATGCTGGTCATTCATTCGTATCATTCTTTTTCCTTTTACTTCTTTCTTTCTCCATTTCCCCGAATCACATAAAGTTGCACTCCGCCATTTCCTGGTTCTATTTTGGTCTTTTCTTCGCTTTTCTCCTTTGTTGCTGTCTTCGTTTTCCTCTTGCTTTGTGTCCTCTTCCTACATCTCCTCCTTCTCCCCCTCCTCCTCCTCCTTCTCCTCCTCGTTGTCAAAAAGAGAGAAGTAAAAAGATTAACCTTCTTAGTGTAATTACCTGAGTCTTCTTCAGCGTGAGTGTTGCTTCAAGGGCGGCCAAGGAGGCTCTAAGAGGGCTGGGGGGTGGAGGGCCTTGTGAGGGTGGGTGGCGAAGGGAGGGAGGGAGTGGGTGAAAGAAGGGTGGAGGGAAGCTTGGGGGCGTTGAGACACGTGGGAAGGGGTTGGTTTTATGGGTGGAGGAGGAGGAGGAGGAGAGAAGAAGAAGGAGGTTGAGTGGCATGATCAAGTGTAGAGATTAAGTAAGAAGTGAGTTGGCAGGAGAGAGAGAGAGAGAGAGAGAGAGACCCACCGTTTCAAACCTATGTACGCATTATTATTCCCCTCAATATCTGGCAGAGAGGAGGACAGACAGACTACAGGAATTGAACCAGTTAAGGAATCTTGCGTGTGTGTGTGTGTGTGTGTGTGTGTGTGTGTGTGTATTACTGTTGCATGTGTGTTTGTGTGTACGTTGCGTGTTACTGCCTTAGGATTAGTAACAGGAAGAGGAAGAGAAAGAGGAAGTGGATGAGGAAGAGGAAGAGGAGTAATGCAATAAACACTACCAATAACAAGAACAAACACACGAAAAGTAAGAACAAAAGGAGGTAAAAGTATGCAGGTAAAGGACACGTGACTGATAGATAGATAGACAGGTAGATAGATAAATAGATAAATAGATATACAGACACATTAGAGACAGTAAGAAACGCATTCATTCATACATCCATACGCATACATACAGGGAGTTCGACATACATACAGACAGACAGACAGAGGGAGGATGGCGTGCGGGTATCAGAGTAAAACAAGGTGAAGGTGCGTTATGGCGAGTAGCAAACAGTTGGACGTGATAATTGCGAGGCGTGTTTCCTACCTCGAGCCGGGCGGATAGTGCGGCGGTATTGAATGCATAGCGGCCGAAAGCAAGGCTACACTTATCTATTTTCACCCTCATCCTAGTGTTATACCTCTCTCTTTCCCTTCTCTCCTCCCTTACGTCTCCTCCTCTTCTCCACTCTCTCTCTCTCTCTCTCTCTCTCTCTCTCTCTCTCTCTCTCTCTCTCTCTCTCTCTCTCTCTCTTTTTCCGTCATTCCCTTTACTTCTCTCTAACCTTACCTTTGCTCGCCTACTTTTACACCTCTCCCTCTCTCCCGCCCTTTCCTCCCTTACCTTGTCCCTCCCTCTCCCCACTCCTCTCCCTCTTTTCCTTCCTTTCCTTCTCCCTCACCTTCTCTCTCCTTCCTCACTTTACCTGCCCACCAGTACTCTTGCCTTACTCCTACTCCTTTCCCCTTTTCCCTCCCTTTCCTACTCTCCCACCTTACCTATCCTCCCCCTAATGTTGCGTCTCCCCCACCTCTCTCTCTCCCTTTCCTAATCTCTAATCCCTTTACTGTTGCATCTCTCCCTTCCTCTCTCCTTCCCTTTCATTTTTCCTCACCTTTCCTCTCCTCTCTCTCCCCACCAACACCAACATCACCCTTATCCTCCTGCTATACCTTTCCCTTCTCCCCCTGTCCTCCCTCACCTCCCTCCCCTCTCCCAACCACCACCACTACCACCACCACCACCACCACCACCAGCACCCAGTCAGCCATCAACTCCAGCTGGCCAGTTCAACATTACCCTTGTGGTTTGTGAATTAATGTATCTCCCAACCAGCTGTGTGTGTATGTATGTATGTGTGTGTATGTATGTAAGTATGTATGTATGTGTGTGTGTGGGGGGGGGGGCTGAGGTAATTTATCGAGCAGTTTTTCATGTTTTATACTGAGCCGGGCTACGTAAATGTGGTGTTTTTGTGTTTGTTTGTGACACCTGGTGATATCTCTTTGTTTTTTCATGTTTTTTTTTTCTTTTTGTTAATGGGTTTGGAGTTAATGCTGTGTGTTGGTCCTTAATGCCGCTGTTTTTTTTTTTTCACTCGTGTTGTGGTCTTGGTTAATGTGCGTTATAATGCTCTTTTCTGTGTTTTTTTATCGCATTTGTTGCCTAGAGGATTCATGCGCGAGTTCCTGAGCCTTGAGGAAATAAATGAGTTTGTTTAGAATTTTGTCATTGTGTAATTGATGCTTTTTCTCTTATTCGTGTCGCCTTATATTCTCTATCTTTCCTTAATCACTAGTTTTATCTTTTATCTGCTTAGCTTTCCCTCTTAACATTTCCTTTACTGTAAATTCAAGCTTTTATGTTCTTTCGTTCTAAGGTAATTGATGTTTTCTCTCTTATTCGTGTTGTCTTATATTCTCTGCTTTTCCTTAATCACTAGTTTTACCTTTTATTTGCTTAGCTTTCCCTCTTAACACTTCCTCTATGGTAAATTCGAGCTTTTATGTTCTTTCGTTCTAAGGTAACTGATGTTTTCTCTCTTATTCGTCTTTTCTTACATTCATTGCTTTTCCTTAATCACTAGTTTTACCTTTTATCTGCTTAGCTTTCCCTCTTAACACTTCCTCTACGGTAAATTCGAGCTTTTATGTTCTTTCGTTCTAAGGTAATTGATGTTTTCTCTTCTGCTTGTGTTGCTCTATTATATATGCTTGTTTTTAATCAATAATCTAAGCTTCTATTTCCTTGGTTTTCCTCTAACACCTTTCTTTCTCCTTCATCTCACCTCTCCTCCTTTTCTCTCCCTTCCGACCATCACCACACTTTCCTTATACCTCCCTCTCCCTACATGCCCACCACTGCTACTCCTCTCCCTCTTTTCCTTCCTTTCCTTTCCCTCACCTTATCTCTCCTTCCTCTCTTTACCTGTCCACCACTGCTCTTACCTTACTCTTACACCTTTCCCCTTCTCCCTCCTTTTCCTACTCTCCCACCTTACCTATCCTCCCCTATTGTTGCATCTCCCCCCCTCCCCTGCCTTCCCATACCTAATTTTCTCCTGTACCTTTTTTTTCTTTCTTTAAGGTCATAGAACGTATTTCCTCTTTTATGTGTTGGTCTATATTCTCTCTTCATTCATAATCACTAATTTTATCTGTTATCTGCTTAGTTTTCCTTTGATCCTTTATTTCACGGTGCAGATAAATGTGAAGTGTAAATATTTAACAAACTAATTCCCATAATAAACTGCTCCCATTACATACGACAGAAGACTAATTTCATATTTTATTCGCGTATTTTTCCCTCTACTACTTTTTTTTTACCAGACAGACAAAGAGCAAAGTGTAAATATATAAAAAAAATTACTCTATCATAAACTGCTTCCATAACATAAAACAGAAGGCTATTTTTATCTCTTATTTACTTGTCTTTCTTTCTAACTCTTCTTTTACAGTAACTTGAGCTTTTGTTTTCTTTCGTTGTGAGGTAGTTTATGTTTTCTCTCTCGTTTACGCTCATCTATATTCTCAGTTTTTCCTTAATCACTAATTTTATTCTTTATTTTCTTACTTTTTTCCCCACCACAAACTTTATTCAAATCCTATTCCCACTCACTAATTATATTCATTACCTTCTTACCTTTCCTCATAATACTTCTTTTACTGTACAGACCAATAGCAAAAACACATATATAAAAGAATGCCAGAACACGTTGCCTCCATCACGGAAGGAAGAGGAAGATACCCAAAGAGAAAGATCATATTAGGTTTCTATCCCACCTGTCTCAACAACTCCCGTGAGCTCATTAACCCGTCGCTGGCCCTTGAGTAATGGCTGTTTGACGTCTTCTTGGGGGAGCTGCCCTTCCAATCAGTCAGCCGCCGCGGTAAATGGCAGCTCTGGGTTTGATCTGTGCACTAACACGTCCGCCGCGCCGCCAAACACTCGCTCATCATCCTTTCCGCCCCTTCATCTCGCGCACCAATATCCCCTTTCCGGGTAGTCTTTAGTTTATCCGTATTATGAGCTCTTCAGGGGGTCAGCCAATCAAAATACCCCATTCCGGTTATTCTTTAGTTTATCCGTATTATGAGCCCTTCATGACGCCAGCCACTCGGAATGCTCATCCCTTTCTGGTTATTCTTTAGTTTATCCGTATTATGAGCCCTTCAGGACGCCAGCTACTCAGAATGCTCATCCCTTCCAGGTTATTCTTTAGTTTATCCGTATTATGAACCCTTCAGGACGCCAGCCACTCAATATACTCACCCCATTCCGGTTATTCTTTAATTTATCCGTATTATGAGCTCTTCAGGGCGCCAGCCACTCAAAATACTCACCCCATTCCGGTTATTCTTTAATTTATCCGTATTATGAGCTCTTCAGGACGCCAGCCACTCAAAATACTCACCCCTTTCCGGTTAGTCTTTAGTTTATCCGTATTATGAGCTTTTTAGGGCGCCGGCCACTCAAAATACTCACCCCATTCCGGTTATTCTTTAGTTTATCCGTATTATGAGCCCTTCAGGACGCCAGCCACTCAAAATGCTCACCCCTTTCCGGTTAGTCTTTAGTTTATCCGTATTACGAGCTCTTTAGGGCGCCGGCCACTCAAAATACTCACCCCATTCCGGTTATTCTTTAGTTTATCCGTATTATGAGCCCTTCAGGACGCCAGCCACTCAGAATGCTCATCCCTTTCTGTTTTTTCTTTAGTTTGTCCGTTTCGTCAGCTCTCCACGAAGCCACCCACTCATCCCTTAGTTTTTCTTTTTGTTATTATTATTGTAAGAATCAAAACAGGTAGAGAGGAAGGAGTGCGGGCTCTATAAATTACTTGTTCGCCAGCCCCCAAATACTCGAGACATAGAGAAACAGAAAATGAAAGTGAAAGATGAGAGAGAAGCAGAAGGAAGACGAGAAAATATAGAAGATTATAGAAATGGATAATTCACTGTTATTTTTTAGCTTATCCGTTTCATGAGCTCTCCAGGACGACAGCCAGCCACTCATCAACTCATCCATTCACGCGGTAATACATTCACAAATACATACTAGCATATCCACATACTACATACTTCATACATACATTCACACACGCACAGTCAGTCAGGCGCGTGTGTATGTGGCGTGTTTAGTCAGTGATGATTGGAAAAGTTTCGCCTGTGTTGACTGAGAGTGTGAGAACTAAAGTGCGAGGCGGGACAAAAATGATGGACCCGAACCCGAGTGTGCGTGTGTGTGTGTGTGTGTGTGTGTGTGTGTGTGTGTGTGTGTGTGTGTGTGTGTGTGTAGTGAGTGATGCTTTCCCCTTATGACAACCTTCTTACCTGTCTGCCTACCTACTTATTTATCTACCTGCCTACTTGTTTATATACCTATCTACTTATTTACCTACCAACCTATTTATTTATTTACCTGTACTTATTTACCTACCCACCTACTTAAACCTCTACCTACCTACTTATTTACCTACCTGTCTACTTGTTTATCTTCCTGTCTACTTATTTACCTACCTACCTACCTACTTATTTATCTACCTGTACTGATTTACCTACCCACCTACTTAAACATCTACCTATCTACTTATTTACCTACCTTCCTACTTATTTAACTACCTGCCTACCTACTTACTTACTTATTTTTTTACGTGCTTGCTTATTTACCTACCTGTCTGTCTGATTGCGTGCTTTCCTTTTTATGCATCATCCAAATTATCCACCAACTCCTATACGTTCCTATCTACCTAGCAACCTCTATTTTCTACCTTCATTTCTTACCTTATTCTCCCTTTCCTTCCCCTGTCCTTCTTTCGTTATGTGCTCGTTCATTCGTTCCCTCCTTCCTTCCTTCCTTTGTTTCATCCTTTTCTCCTTCCTTCCTTCCTCCATACCTACTTACCTGTCTACCTCATTACCTGTTAACATACACGTATACACATCATCCCTTGCATTCATACATGTGTACAAATATAATTTTATACATTTATGATGGTCACTTACAGGTCTATTTTAGTTGCCCTTTCACTCAGGTGCTTTGGTTCATATCTCCATACATTTAAACGTTAATAATTAATTCACCCATTTAAACGTTGGACTGTGTGTGTGTGTGTGTGTGTGTGTGTGTGTGTGTGTGTGTGTGTGTGTGTGTGTGTGTGTGTGTGTGCTTATGTGTAAATCAACTAAATTACCCTGCAAGGCACATCGCGCACGCACACACGCAACTAAGAACACACACACACACACACACACACACACACACACACACACACACACACACACACACACACACACACACACACATAGACGACCCCCCCCCACCCTCCACACAACCCCCTCCATCTTCCCCCTCTTCACACTTACCTCTCGACGCATTCTCCTTCCTGCTCCTCGCCGCCTTACCTGTGCGCCTAAAGGTCAAGGCGAGCCGTTACCTGGGCGCGTCAACAACACCACTAACAACTTCCTGGTGTATGAGGGCTTCATGGGTGGCGCATCGAGGCATTGCCCGGCTCGCCTTCAGAGATCAGCGGCTTATTGGCTTCACGGCTTTGTCTGTCAGAGGCTGAGTGAATTTTATGGATCTTTTTTATTTGCTATTTGTTAAGCATTTTTTTTTTATTTATTGTTCGTTTAGCTTTCATTTTATTGTATGTTTAACCTTCTTTTTATTGTTTGTTAGTGTGTTTGAATATGAGAGGTTTAGAGAATTTTATCGAGATTCTGTTTATCGTTGTTACTTTCATGGCTGGCTTTGTAGAACGTCACTTGGTTTCTTTTTAGAGGTTTAACAGAATTTAATCAACTCTCTTTTTATTCATTGTTAGTTTTGACTCGTTTTTCATTGCTGTTGTTTTCATGGTTAGTTTCAGAATGTGTCACTTGTGTTTTTTTCTAGTTAGTTTTTCGTACTTTTTTTTTCGTTGTAAGTTTTCAGTTTTCTGTTTTATCTAGTTATTTTTTGCTTTGTTTTTTGTTTCATTTATGCAGTTTCTGGGTGTTTCATTGCGGGTTTTTATATATTTTGTCTTTTTATTATTTTCTTTGTTTTTTTAAAGATTTTCAGGGATTTTCATGGAGTTATTTCTTTCATTAAGTCAGTTTGCTGTCGTAGTTCCATTTTTTAGAGTTTCATTTACTTTTTTTTTGTTTTATAGAATTTAACGGATTTTGTTTTGTCTTGTCAGCTTGTTTTCTTTTTTTCGTTGTTTAGTTTCAGTGATTTGCGTTGAGTTGTCTGTTTTGTTTAGTTATTTTACCGTTTTTTATTTTATTTGCAGAGTTTCAGGGAGTTTCATTGAGTTTCCTTCCATTTAGTTTTCTTTGTTTCGTTTTAGAGTTTGAGGGAATTTTACCGAGTTCTTTTATCCAATCAGTTTGTTCCTTTGTTTTCTTTGTTTCACGTGGTTTTCATTTGAGTGGGTTTCATTGAGTTTCATTTCATTTATTTATTTTTTGTTTCGTTTTTAGAGTTTCAAGGAATTTTAGGGAGCTTCTATTATCTCGTTAGCTTCTTTTTTTTTGTGTGTAGATAGTAGAGCTTCAATTTCAGGTTCTTTTTCTAATACAGAGGAATAAGGTTTTTCTTTGTTTTACTTGTCTATATTTTCTTAGTTCTTTTTTATTACTCTTGTTTAACTTTCTTTTATGTTGACTTCGTTAGTTCCGTTCTGTTTCTTTTAAGATTTAGAGATATATTGTCGTTAAAAATCTGACCACATTTTTTTTATTTTGTCGCATTATTTTGTAGCTACTGAAATCTAAATGTGTCTCTAAGGTTGTTTTGATCCATCCGTGTGAGGTGTTTGTGTGTGTGTGTGTGTGTGTGTGTGTGTGTGTGTGTGTGTGTGTGTGTGTGTGTGTGTGTGTGTTCTTTTTTATTCGTATTATTTTGTAGCTATTGAAATCTATGTGTTACTAAGGTTGTTTTGCTTCATCCGTGTGAGGTGTGTGTGTGTGTGTGTGTGTGTGTGTGCAGGGTCGGCTGTGTTGTGTATTGTTTTTACGGGGTCACAAAACTCCGCAGATTATTGTTGTCTTCGGGGTATTTCGTCGGGAGGTTTAACTTGGCAGGAGCGAAGCGCGGGTGCGTGTAAAAAGTTGTTTTGTTTTACTTGGCTGCGCGAGGAAACGAAAGAAGACAGGAAGGAATGAAGGTACGAGGGAAGGGAGAAAGGGAGAATTTTATGAAAGAAGTGAAGGAGTGTGGGACAGAAGAAAGGAAGAAAAAGCGAAAATCAGTACAAAAGATGGAAGGAAGATACGAGGGGAGGGAGAAAGGGAGGATTTTATGAAAGAAGTGAAGGAGTGTGGGACAGAAGAAAGGAAGAAAAAGCGAAAATTAGTACAAAAGGAAGGAAGAGAAGGAAGATACAAGGGGAGGGAGAAAGGAAGAATTTTATGAAAGAAGTGAAGGAGTGTGGGACAGAAGAAAGGAAGAAAAAGCGAAAATTAGTACAAAAGGAAGGAAGAGAAGGAAGATACAAGGGGAGGGAGAAAGGAAGAATTTTATGAAAGAAGTGAAGGAGTGTGGGACAGAAGAAAGGAAGAAAAAGCGAAAATCAGTACAAAAGGAAGGAAGGAAGGAAGGAAGATACGAGGGGAGGGAGAAAGGGAGGATTTTATGAAAGAAGTGAAGGAGTGTAGGACAGAAGAAAGGAAGAAAAAGCGAAAATCACTACAAAAGGAAGGAAGGAAGGAAGATACGAGGGGAGGAAGAAAGGGAGGATTTTATTAAAGAAGGAAAAAAGTATGAATAAAAAGAAATAAAAGAAGGAAAAAGGAAGAAAAATAAGGAAAAATACATCCCGAAAGAAGTAAAGCGAGAAAGAAGGAAGATACGCGGAAAGGGAGATATGAAGAATTTTATCAAGGAAGAAAGTACATCTCCCCTCATCCCCAGCATCTCTTCTCCTCCCCAGCCTCCTCTCCTTCCCCCGAGTATCTCATCTCTCCGCAACATCTCATCTCCCAAGTTGCTTACCTCCTACTTCATCTCCCTCTTCCTCAGCATCTCTCCCCTCCTCTCAGTATCTCCCGTGTCCTCCCCAGCCTCTCCTTCCTCAAGCATCTCATCTCATCTCCCCAACATCTCATCTCCCCAGTTTGTCACCTCTTACAGCATCTCTCCTCCTCCCCAGCATCCTGCCTCCTCCCCAGCCTCCCCCTCTCCCCCATCCCTCCCACCCACCCCCGAGCAGGTCTGGCGGGTCATCAGAGCCCCGCCAAGGCAGCTGGAGAGGCTTAATTACCATGAATTAATAATGACCGCCATCATGAGCCGAGAGAGAGAGAGAGAGAGAGAGAGAGAGAGAGAGAGAGAGAGAGAGAGAGAGAGAGAGAGAGAGAGAGATTCAAACTCCTCTCACTAATCACTTTCTCACTAATCGCTTCACTTCGCTATGACGCATTAAATAACTCTTTGAATCTAGACGCATAGTAATAGCACATCAGAATGGCGCTTTATCTACTTACTTTATTTATTTTATTTACTTATGTTTACTTATTCATTTCCGTTTCGCTTGTCAGGGCCGTAAGCAGTGGACGAATAAGCTAACAAACAAACGAACAAACAGAGTAGTACCGTAAAATCACCCTTGAATCAGAATATATCGGAGCCTATTTTCATTTTTTTCTTCCCTCATTTATCAGATACATATAAATAGGTACGGACATGCGGACAAACAGACTGACGGACGGACAGAGAAGCCGCGTCCAATCGTTTCTGAATGTACATATCACGGACTCGCTTTATTTTTTTTTTATTTTCATCATTCGCGATCATTTATCAGATTCATAAGTAGGACATGAACGAACGAAGGGGCATACAGACAGACAGAAGGACAGGCAGAGCAATACACATCAAACCATTCCAAAATCTATATATCGTGAACTGGTATTATCTTTTTCTTCTTTATTTCGTCCGTCATTTGTCAAGGACAGGCAGAGCAAGCCACATCAAACCATTCCAAAATCTAAATATCATGAACTGGTATTATCTTTTTCTTCTTTATTTCGTCCGTCATTTGTCTGGTTTATAAGTAGGACACGGACTAACGGACATCGGACAAACACAAGGACAAGCAGAGCTAACCACATCAAACCATTCCAAAATCTATATATCATGGACTCATATTATCTTTCTCTTCTTTATTTCGTCCGTTATTTGTCAGGTTCATAAGTAGGACACGGACAAACGGACCAACAAAGAAACGGACCAACCAACGGACTAACGGACGGGCTGGCGGACGGGCGGACGGGCGGGCGAAGCGAGAAAATTTGGAACGTCTGTGTTTTAAACCTCGTCCGGAGTGGCGGCGAATATTCGTTTAATTGTGAATTCCATCTGTGATTCTACGGTTAAAATACTCATTACGCTTTCCATTAGTGCCACAGTCATTAGGGCCGAATGGATAGTGTGTGGGAGGGGGTGAGGGGGGAAGGGAGGAATGGGGGTAAAGGGGAGAGGAGGAGGAAAAGGGGGAGGTGAGGGGAAAGGGGTTATGTGGGTTATGATCTTTTAGTTTTGGATGCATTGTGTGTGAGGAGGGGGAGGAGGGACAAGGGAGGAAGGGGGGAAGGAGAGAGAGAGAGGGAGAGATGGAGGTGAGGGGGAGAGGGAACGGAGATGGGAAAGGGGAAGGGGGAGGGAAGTGTTGGTGTGATTTGCGTCTCTCTGAAAGGGGGAAAGAGGGTGAGGGAGGAATGGGGATGAGATGGAGGTGATGGGGGAGGTGAGGGAGAGGGGGAGGGGAGGGTGAAGGGGTGATGTGGTTTACGCCTCTCCTGGTTCTGCGTTTTGACAGTACGTAATATTCATCACACCTCCCTCGGTGGTGGTGGTGGTGGTGGGGGTGATGGGAGGTGGTGGTGGTGGTGGTGGTGGTGATAACGGTGATGGTGGTGGTATAGCTCCAGTTATTTAGTTCAGGATTATTATTATTATTATTATTATTATTATTATTATTATTATTATTATTATTATTATTATTATTATTATTATTATTATTATTATTATTATTATTATTATTATTATTATTATTATTATTATTATTATTATTATTATTATTATTATTATTATCATTATTATTATCATTATTGTTATTATTTTTATTGGCGTTTATCGACTATTCAACGTCTCTATTTGCTTTATATTTTAATCACAAACACACACACACACACACTCTCTCTCTCTCTCTCTCTCTCTCTCTCTCTCTCTCTCTCTCTCTCTCTCTCTCTCTCTCTCTCTCTCTCTCTCTCTCTCTCTCTTCTAATTCGGAAACTCACTCGAAAGTCGACGCTTCAACGATTTAATTAATACCTGTCGCGTGCCGCGCTCTGCCATTTCTTTTTTGCTATCGGCGCCGTCTTTCCGGACCCGAACTGAACCGGATCCGAACCTGGGCCGGACCGGACGTGTCAGTGTCAGCGGCCGTCCGGATTGGTGTGTCGGCCCCGCAGCGCAGCGAACAGCAAACGGCGGTGGCGGGACACAGCACTGCCGGCGCCGACATTCTTTTGTTCAGGACTAATTAAATTCTGATGTAGACAAGCCTCCGTGTTTGTGTGTGTGTATGTGTTTGTGTATTTGCGCTTTAAACTAATTACGATTGTTGTTGTTTTATTCTGATTACTTTTCTTTCTTTGCCTTTAGTGTGTTTTTGTGTCACTATTCTCTCTTGTTTTTGTTTAGTTTGCTTTTGTTCTGGATTGATTAAATTCTGATGTAGACAAGCCTCCGTTTTTGTGTATGTGTTTGTGCATTTGCGCTTTAAACTATTTACGATTGTTTTTTTTTATTCTGAGTACTTTTCTTTCTTTGCCTTTAGTATGTTTTTGTCTCACTATCCTCTCTTGTTTTTGTTTGGTTTACTTTTGTTTTGTCTTGTCTTCATTGTACAGTTTACCCTTTGAATTATTTACTCTTCTTAACATTTTTATTTTGTGAATTTTGCTTTCTTTGATTTTCGTTACTTTATCCTTTGCTTTCTGACTCACTATCTTCTCTTGCTCTTCCATTTCTATTCTCTTCAAATTATTTTTTGGGTATATGTTTGTTCCTTATTTTTCATCTGTATTCATTTCTGTGTTTTCTTCCTCTTCATCCGACTCTCCGCCATAATCAACTTTTGTGTGTTTCTTTCTCCGTCTTTGTATTTATCTTGTCTTCCTCCTCAATGGCTCCTCGTCTGCCTCTTTCTATTTATCATTTAGTTCTTTTCGTCTCATGGTCTGCTTCTTCTGTCTATAGTTATGTAAATATGGACTCATGAAATAACTATTCTCCTATATAAAACATTATCTATTTCTTTTCCTCTCCTTTCCTCTCTTTCCTTCTCTTTTACCTCATCCCTTCTCACACGCACCAAATTCCTCATAAACACTCTTATTTTAC
Source organism: Eriocheir sinensis (assembly GCF_024679095.1). Lineage (NCBI taxonomy): Eukaryota > Metazoa > Arthropoda > Malacostraca > Decapoda > Varunidae > Eriocheir > Eriocheir sinensis. The sequence goes on from NC_066556.1 coordinate 10,208,448, forward strand.
CCTGGTGTTGGTGGTGGTGATGATGGCGGTGGTGGCAGAGGTGAGAGGGGTGGTGTGAGGAGGAGGGAGGGGGGTAGGAGGGTCTGGAGGTGCTACACGAGTCTTTACATAGCGGCAAACTTCTCACAAGAGTTTCAGATCCACTTAGTAGGGTTTATCGTCCGTCCCCTAACCCGAGCAGCCGCGCCTAAACTCCGTGGGAAAATATCTCTCGCGGGAGGGAAGGAATAGGCAAAAATCTCGCCTCATATACTCCTCAGAACGGGAAATTAATACTCTGCGTTTGTTTCCCGTTTCTGGCGAGGATGTGGGTAATGTTGGAGGAAATGGAAGGGTTATGGAAGGCGGGAGAGGTAATTGCGTATGTGGTAGGGAGGGAGGGGTGAAGGGAGGCACGAAGGGAAGATGGTATGGAGGAAAGAAAGATTATGTTGTGTTGTGGGTACGTGTGGTTGAGGACGAAGGAAAATGGAAATGGTTTGTAAATAATAAAGGAAAGGGGTGGGAAAGGGGAAAGGATGAAGGGAAGGAGGAAGCGTTTTGTTGTGATGGGTACGAGTGGATGAGGGAGAAGGAAAGAAAGAATGGTGAGTAAAGAATGAAAGAATGCTGAAGATGGTATAGGGTGAATGAGGAGGAATAAATGGTGGGTAGAGGATGAAGGAAGGGTGAAGAAAATGGTAAAGAGTAAAGGATGATGGGAAAGATGAAAAGTTGTTATAGTGAATACGTGTTTGTAGAGGATAAGGAAAGAGTAATAGCAGAGGAAGAGACGGAAGAGTTTTATTGCAGTTGATATATATTGCATGTGAAGGAGAGAAAGGAGTGGAAAGTGTGTGAAGATAAAGTGTTATAGCAGAGAAGGGGGAGGAGGATAAGTAGTAATGTGAGTAATATAAATTGTATATGGAAAAGAAAGAAATGAATAGTAAAGAGTAACAGAGGAAGGAGAGGATGATAAGTAGTATTGTGGTTGATATAAAGTGTATAATAAGGAGAATAAAAAAATGGAAGATGGTTTAAAGTGAAGAGAAGAAAGGATAAAAAAAAAACAGGAACAGTAAGAGGCATATGTGAAGAAGAATAAGGAAGTTGATGGTGAATTATGGTGAAGAGGAGAAAGGATGAAGAAAATAAAAAGACTAAGAGCTTATATAATGAAGAAAAGGAAATGAAAGGTGAATTAAGGTGAAGAGGAGAAAGGATGAAGAAAATAAAAAGACTAAGAGCTTATATAATGAAGAAAAGGAAATGAAAGGTGAATTAAGGTGAAGAGGAGAAAGGATGAAGAAAATAAAAAGACTAAGAGCTTATATAATGAAGAAAAGGAAATGAAAGGTGAATTAAGGTGAAGAGGAGAAAGGATGAAGAAAATAAAAAGACTAAGAGCTTATATAATGAAGAAAAGGAAATGAAAGGTGAATTAAGGTGAAGAGGAGAAAGGATAAGGAAAACCAGAGGAGTAAGAGGCAAACTATCACCTTCAATATTAATTTCGGAAACATTGTGATTAGCTTAAAGAGTAACATTGATTTCTGGACCCGATGTTTACTCTCATGATTCATTTAAAGGTGTGGACGGCTTTGTTTTGCTTACACTGAGGCGATAGCACCACCACCACCACCACCACCACCACCACCTCCACCATGAGCCAGGTAATAAGCGTGAAGAGGTTGTTTATACTACGAAGATTAACCTTAGTGTGCGTAAAGGTAAAAGGTGTTTGCTTGTGTTTGCTCTCTTCTTTTCTTCACCCTTTTTTCCAAACCACCGCCGCGAAAACAGATTTGCTAGTATTCCTTCATGGAGATGTTTACTTTCTCTCTACACCTTTGTATTTACCTTTGCCAACGTCCACACCCCCCCCCACCACCACCCCCACCCCCACCACTACTGATTTGTTAATCCTCCACACTCCTCACCTGGCACTCACCTGGCCTTGTTTCCACTCACAGCCGTCGCCTCCACCTGTGCATACCTCATCTCCTCACCACCCACATCCACTATTTCTCTCTTTCCACTTTTAGTTTCTCTTTCCCAGCTCACAAATCATATGTATACACTGTCTCTCTACGTCTGCTCATCCCTTCTTGTCTCTACCTGTCTATATTTTCGTCCTAACATATCCACAAGCCACATCCTTTTCCGTGTTCAAAGCTCCCCATTTACTCTTCACCTCACTACATCTACTCTCCACAGCTATCCATCTACTCTCCATCTCATGTGTTTCTGACCCAATAATCCATCTACCCTTATTTTTCCGTCTATCTACCGTTCTCTTCCCCTTATCACTCCTTCCTCACCTACCTTCTCTTCCCTTACATCCACCATTACAAACTCCTTCTCCACCTCACTTTCCTTTTCTTTTATTCACCATAACCTCCCCGCCTTTGTCTCCCCCTCTAATGTTCTCTCTTCCGCTCACCCATTCCCCAGCTCATCTCCCTTCAGTTTGCCACCACCACAATCTCCCCAACCTTACCCATCTTTGCATCTCCTCCTCTTCTATCCCTCCCAACTACCCATATCCCAGAACCTTCCCCATTGCTTCCTCCCCTCATCCACTGCTCTCCCTCCCCCACCACCCCTTCCTCTCCCCTCACAAAATCTCCCCAACACGCTCGTCGCCCCGGTCGCCGCGTGGGGCTCTGTCAACGCTCCGTAAGAGGCCAAAGAGGGGTGTTTTTTTGGCACTAAAATGAGATAGGAAGTCTCGGGCGGCCCACCTGTGCCCGTCTCTCACCTGCCCCCCCGCCCCCCACCCCGACACACCTGGCGCCTTCTACCTGAGGGGTCATTAAGAGGAGTGTGTGTGTGTGTGTGTGTATGTGTGTGTGTGTAGTTTCTTAAAGCACGATGATATTCCAGAAAGCCTCTTATTTTTCTTATTTCCGTCTTTTGTAAGCGAATATTCATTTCTCCACACATCTGAAAACCATTATCCCCTCTTTTCTCTCTCTCTCTCTCTCTCTCTCTCTCTCTCTCTCTCTCGCAAGACACGGTAACAGTTTCCAATTCCACGTGTCCATTCACTTACTTATTCGTTTCCCATCGCCCTGAATCGTCGCCATCCCGTCCCCATCCCATCCCCATCCCGTCTCCATCCCGTCCGCACCCCGTCCCCATCCCGTCCCCATCCCGTCCTTATCCTGTCTTCATCCCGTGCCGACCGGATAAATAAATGAAGGAGAGGGAAAAAAATACTAATACTCATGCAATAAACATTTTCATTTTTTCGCCGAATGAACCTTACGAGTCGATACTCCTTTTGCCTCTCATTCCTATAATCAAATTCGCGCTTTACGAGTGAAAGAAAACTGGAAATAATAATTAAGTTGCCCCCATAAACTTTCCTGAAACTACAGAACATGGAGTGAGTTTTCCGTCTACTTAGCGAGGGAGGGGGGGGGGGGGGGAGAGAGAGAGAGAGAGAGAGAGAGAGAGAGAGAGAGAGAGAGAGAGAGAGAGAGAGAGAGAGGATTAGGATTAGGAGGAGGAGGAGGGGAGGTGAAGGACAAGCAGTGACAGAATTTGATGGAAAGTTAAGGATGTAAAAAAAAGTAGAAGAAGAAAAAGAAGAGAAGGAAGGGAGGAAGGGAAGAACAAAACGAAGGTAGGGAAGGAGGCAGAGAATGAATGAACGACTGAGTGAAGGAAGGAAGGAAGGAAGGAAGGAATTTAAGGAGAGAGGATGAAAAGAAACGAAGAGGAAAAGGACGGAAAGGAAGAGGAAGGAGATTTAGGATGGGGAGTAGGAGGAGGAGAAAGAGGAAGTAGGTAGGAAGGAAGGAAGAGAAGGAAGGAAGAGGAAAAGGAGGGAAAAGCAGAGGAAGGAGGTTTAGGAGGGTGAGTATACGGAGGAGGAGAAAGAGGAAGTAGATAGGAAGGAAGGAAGAGGAGGAAGAGAAGCGAGGGAGAGAGCAGGAGGAAAGACGAAGGGGGATCTAATCTATTTTGAATTGGTCTTATTGCAATCCTGATTTTCCCTCGTCACCGCCGTTCCTCTTCCCCTCCCGGACACCTTTTTGTAATATTGAGTCGTAAACCCGCTCAGACCTGTCCCCCGTCCCCCTCTCGCCCCCCTGTCCCCCTTTATTCAGTGTGGCAGGTGTGTTATTATTACCTGGGGGGGCGAGGGAGGGGGAGGGTGAAGGAGGGGTAGGGGGTAGATCAGGTAAGGAATGCGAGGTGATGAGGATGGAGGAAACTGGAAGGGAGGGAGGGAGGGTTGGATGGAAGGGGAGGTAATGAGGAAGGGAAAGAAAAACGGAGGGATTGAGGGGAAGAAGAAGGAAAGGGGAGGAGGAGTAGAGGGTTAAAGGGATGGATAGGGGAATCAGTAAAGGGAAGGAAGGGATAGGAAAGGGAAGGTAATATGGAAAGGAAGGAAAAATGAAGGGGCTGAGAAGAAGGAGGAGTGGAGGGGAAGAGGATTAGATGGTTTGAAGGGTGGAAAGGGGAATTAATGAAGAAAGAAAAGTAATCATGAAGGGATGGAAGGAAAGAATTGTGAAGAGAGAGGAATGGATTGAAAGGAAAGGAGATGAAGGGATGGGTGAAAGAATGGAAGGATAGAAAGAAAATTGACGTACACACACACACACACACACACACACACACACACACGCACACGCACACGCACACGCGCACACACACACATACACACACACACACACACACATACACTACTACTACATTGACGAATTAACAGAATCTCGCACACAATTTTAACAAAACAAATTCACTCGCATTAATAAAAAAAAAACATAAAACACAGAAACGATAAATAGATACAAAACGATTAAGGGACAGATACACGCACATATCATTACGAGGAAAAGGAAAAAAAAACACGCACAATCTCATTTCCCTTTCCCTTGGTCTGGTGCTGCGAGAGAGGGAGGGAAAATGAGGAGAGGGAAGTGAGGGGAGGTGTGAGGGAGGGGAGAGGCTCGCTAATGAGGCAGGACAGAGAACCAAGTAAAGAGGAGGCAAGAGAGAGAGAGAGAGAGAGAGAGAGAGAGAGAGAGAGAGAGAGAGAGAGAGAGAGAGAGAGAGAGAGAGAGAGAGAGAGAGAGAGAGAGAGAGAGAGGAGGAGGAGAATCAGCTAAAGAGACTGTGCTCTAAAAATATGACCAAAGGAAACAAACAAAAAACACTTCCCTACATTAACAAACACAAAAGCCTTGAAACACAACACTGACATCATACTTCAGAGAGATAGGTAAACAAGGCAGGTAACACTGTTTCGTTAATCAACCCGAATGTCAACCCAAAAGCCAAACAGCCACTCAAACAAGCAGTCAGTCAACCAAAAAAACAGTCATCCACACAAACAGTCAGTCAACCAAAAAAAAGTCATTCAACCAAAGAAACCGTTAGTCAACAACAACAAAACAGCTTTATAACCAAAAAACAGTCAATCAAAGAAACAGTCAGTCAACCAAGAAAATCACCCTGTCAGCCAAAGAAACAACCGGTCAACCAAAGACAGAGTAACCCAACCCTCCCTAAAAAATCAGCCAGTCAGCCAAATTAACAACCAGTCAACCAAAGAAACAACCAGTCAACCAAAGAAACAACCAATCAACCAAAGAAACAACCAGTCAACCAAAGAAACAACTGGTCAACCAAAGAAACAACCAGTCAACCAAAGCAACAACCAGTCAACCAAAGCGACAACCAGTCAACCAAAGCAACAACCAGTCAGCCAAAGAAATAACCAGTCAACCAAAGAAACAACCAGTCAACCAAAGCAACAACCAGTCAACCAGAGAAACAATCAGTCAAGCAATGAAACAACCAGTCAACCAAAGAAACAACCACTCAACCAAAGAAACAATCAGCCAATCAAAGAAACAACCAGTCAACCAAAGAAACAATCAGCCAGCCAAAGAAACAACCAGTCAACCAAAGAAACAGCCAGTCAACCAAAGAAACAACCAGTCAACCAAAGAAACAACCAGTCAACCAAAGAAACAACCAGTCAACCAAAGAAACAACCAGTCAACCAAAGAAACAACCAGTCAACCAAAGAAACAACCAGTCAACCAAAGAAACAATCAGCCAACCAAAGAAACAACCAGTCAACCAAAGAAACAATCAGCCAACCAAAGAAACAGTCAGTCAACCAAAACGCCAGTCAACCAGTCACGATACTGCTAATACAAACACCAACACCAGCAAGTCAAATTCAGCGCTAGTGATACAGACACCAACGCAAACAACAGCACGAGCAACCAATCACTCAACCAAACAAACAGTCACCTTCTACTTCTTTTAATCCTCTGGCCTCGTTCCCCTTCATTTCCATTTTTCACTTTGCCTTATTTTCCTGACTTACCTTTCTTCGTAATATATCATCACAAGCAACACGCGCAGCCAGTCATTCACCACACTACTAACACAAACATCAACACACGCAAGAGCACGAGCACTCAATCAGCCATCACACTGGTAACACAAGACCCAACACAAACAACGCCACTCATAATACTAGTAACAAAAAAACAAATAAAAACAACGGGAGCAAGTCAGTCAGTCAGTCACAACACTAGTACAACGAACAACAACACAGGAAACAGCGTCCAGTCAGCCAGGCTTCACTCTAGTAACACAAACATGAACACAAACAACAACACAGCCAGTCAGTGATGCGGCAACAAAAACGCGCCTCTCTCCTAAGGACGGGCAGGGTGGGTGCAGCTAACAAGATTAATGCCATAATTGAATCCCATGAAGGAAAACCCCACGTGATATCCTCCCCCTGACGCTCCCCCTCCCTTTAATTTCTTCTTCCCCTTCCCTTTTCCCTTCCCATCCCGCCTCTTTCCCATTTCCCTTCCCCTCCCCTTCCTTCCGGTCTTGTCTTTTGTCTCCTCTCTTGTTCCCTTCCATCTTCTGTTTCATTAAGTTCTCTTGCTTCTTTTTCTTCCTTCTTTTCCTACCTTCTCCTCTTCCCTTCCATCCCGCCTCCTTCCCATTTCCCTTCCCCTCCCTTTCCTTCCGGTCTTGTCTTTTGTCTCCTTTCTAGTCCCCTTTCATTTTTTTTTCATTCAGTTCTCTTGCTTCATTTTCTTCCTTCTTTCCCTACCTTCTCCTTGCCTTTTTCTTCCTCTTCTGTTGCTTCCCTTGATTGTTCCTCATGTTCGTCTGCTGCCCCCTTCCAATGCCTTTTTTTTTTTTTGCCTCACTGCTGTCCCGTTATGTTTTACTCCTCAGATTCACACTTCTTACTGATTTTTTTCGTTCTCTTAATCCTCCTCCTCCTCCTCCTCCTCCTCCTCCTCTTTCTCGTACTTTTGCCCACTACTCCTCCCTATCTTCTCTTACTCATCTCACTCATTTTCATTACATTACCACGAACCTCTCATGCTCACACTACCTCCTCATTCCAGTAATAATAATAATAATAATAATAATAATAATAATAATAATAATAATAATAATAATAATAATAATAATAATAGTAATAACAACAACAACAACGACAGCAATACCAGAGCGCCAGATTAATAACTCTCGGAGATTTTAAAGATCCAAGTCTCTGAATGACCAGCTCCCTTCTCCTCCCCCCTTCCCCCCCGCTTTCCCAATCTTCCTCCCTCTCCTCCCATCTTTCCTCCCCTTACAAGTCTTGGGAGGGTGGGGAAGTGGAGAAAGGGAGGAAGAGTGGATAGAAGAACAAGGATATGAGAAGCAGGAAGGGGGGTGAGGGGAGGAGGTTAGGAGGGAAGGAGGGAAAGAGATTTAACTAAGAAGGACTGGGGGAGAGGGGGGTAGAGGGGGTCAATGGGGAGGAGCTGAGGGGAGGGACTGAGTTTTTTTTAAGGGGGGTAAGAGGTACTAGGCGAAGAGAGAGCTGATGAGGATGGGCCTGGAAGGGGGGAGAGGGGAGAGAAAGACGAAGAGAGAGAGAGAGAGAGAGAGAGAGAGAGAGAGAGAGAGAGAGAGAGAGAGAGAGAGAGAGAGAGAGAGAGAGAGAGAGAGAGAGAGAGAGAGAGAGAGAGAGAACGCAGGCCTCCAACAAAGAAACAATGGCAAAAAAGAAAAGGCATATACATAGTAACAAAGGCGCAGAAACAAAGATACATTGTAGCGATGCTTCAGTAGATTCCTCGCTCGCATGAAAACATTTTGTCCGACTCGTTTTTTTCTCTCGTGTTTTTTTTTTTCCTAAGCATCCAGAATAAATATTTCATCTTCGTTTTCTATTTAGTCGGCTTTGGATATTATTGTTGTATTTTCTCGCTGTTGATTTATTACTTTTTGGGGGGGTCTGGATGAGAGAGAGAGAGAGAGAGAGAGAGAGAGAGAGAGAGAGAGAGAGAGAGAGAGAGAGAGAGAGAGAGAGAGAGAGAGAGAGAGAGAGAGAGAGAGAGAGAGAGAGAGAGAGAGTATTAGTATTTCTCGCTGTTGATTTATTACTTTTTTGGAGGTTTGTCTGGATGAGAGAGAGAGAGAGAGAGAGAGAGAGAGAGAGAGAGAGAGAGAGAGAGAGAGAGAGAGAGAGAGAGAGAGAGAGAGAGAGAGAGAGAGAGAGAGAGAGAGAGAGATTAGAGAAAGAGGACAGAGAGATAAGGAGAAAGGAAAAAAGAGACAGACAGAGATGCAACCCTTCAATCGTTTCATCATGGTAAGAAGTGTATCATGAGAGAGAAGGAGAGGAGAAAAAATAAATCGGAAGAAAAAAAGAGAAGAAAAAAGAGAGTATCGAGAGAGAGAGAGAGAAGAAAAAAATAAAGCAAGAGAAAAAATATGAAAAAAGAGAGTATCGAGTGAGAGAAGAAAAAAATATAACAAGAGAAAAAAGAAGAAAAAAGAGTATCGAGAGAGAGAGAGAGAAGAAAAAAAATATAACAAGAGAAGAAAAGAAAGAAAAAAAAAGAGTACCGAGAGAGAAAGAGAGAAGAAAAAAAATAAAACAGAAGAGAAAAAAGAAGAAAAAAGAGAGTATCGAGAGAGAGAGAGAGAAAGAAGAAAAAAAAATAAAACAGAAGAGAAAAAAGGAAAGAAAAAGAGTATAAAGAGAGGGAAAAGAGGGAGGCGGAGACGCAACCCTTCGGTCACATGAACTTGTAACTCGAAGCCGTGCAAGGTAATGAGTTGTCTCGAGAAGGAGGATTCTTGTGTTTCGTTCAGGGAATTCCCGAGGGTGTTCTTCGAGTATTTGGTGTCCCGCGAACCTTAGGCCTCTCCTCCTCCTCCTCCTTCTTCTTCTCCTCCTCCTCCTCCTCCTCTTCCTCCTCCTCCTCCTTGTTTTCCTTTCCTCCCTCCTCTCCTTCCCTCCTTTCGCCTGTAATTATGTACTTGGAGGCTTCGGCGGTGGCTGTGGGTTCCTTCCTCTCGTCTCAAATTACAATGTGTGTGTCGTCTTGAATTACGGTGTTTGGGTTTTGTTTTAACTTATTTTTTTATTTTTCAGGGGAGGAATTTTTGCTTCTGCTCATTTTCCTGGATATTGTTTGTTACGGGGAGTTTTGTATTTCATTGAAGGAGGAGGAGGAGGAGGAGAGGGAGTAGGAGGAGGAGGAGGAGGAGGAGGAGGAGGAGGAGGAGGAGGAGAAAACATGGAAACATGGAAATGCATGCAACAGAAAGCCTATTGGCTCATTACGAGGTCGCCCGCTTGGGTGATTTAATCTGCTCGACAGCCACTTGGGGCTTGAGGAGCAGATGAAAGCACCTCGTTATTCAGTTTACTCCCGACGCAGCGAAATGACGGTCGATTCTATATTTGAAGGAGTTGATGGTATTCGCATTTACTACTTCTGAGGGAAGATTGTTCCAGAGGCGGATGACTCAGTTTGAAAAGAAACTCCTTCCAATGTCTGTGTTACATCGACTCGACTGAAGGGGTAAACCGTTATTTCTCGTTCTTGAGTTTGTTTCCAGCTCAAAGAATTTGGAGTAATCGACGATATTGAACTTTTTCAGGTACTTGAAGACTTGAATCATATCCCCTCGTAGGCGTCTTTTCTCCAATGTAAAGGAGGAGGACGAGGATGAGGATGATGAGGAGGAGGCGGAGGCGGCTGTACCAAGAAACATAGGTAAGGAGTAAGAGAAGAAGTATAAGAAAACAAGGAAGAACGAAAGAAAGAAAGACAATGAAAAAGAAAGAAAGAATTGCAGAAAGAAAGACAAAAAGAGAAAAAGAAAGAAAGAATTAAAAGGCTGAAAGAAAGACAAAGAAAGAAGGAAAAAAAAGATGGAAAGAAAGAAAGATAAAAAAAAAAAAAAGTAACGGAAGTACAGACATAGCTACACGTGGGGGCGAAGGAAGGGAGGAAGGGAGGAGGAAACGAGAGAGAGAGAGAGAGAGAGAGAGAGAGAGAGAGAGAGAGAGAGAGAGAGAGAGAGAGAGAGAGAGAGAGAGAGAGAGAGAGAGAGAGAGAGAGAGAGAGAGAGAGAGAGAGAGAGAGAGAGAGAGAGCCAGCCCATCTTTGGCACGGAGATGGTGGGTGATGCTGGCGGCGGGAGGGATACTTTTAACTAAACGGGCGTGCATCATGACAATTACCTCGGTGGTGGTGGTGGCCGCGAACACCCGCCCTCACGCATAAACCAGCGTAGAGTCTCGTGAGGAGGAGCTCGTGTCACGCTTGGCTAACGATATGGCGAGGGAGGAAAGAGGAACAGAGGGAGGGAGAGGGAAGAAGAGGATGCCAGGAAGGTTGAGAGGGAAGATGACAAGAGGCTGAGGTAGGGAGAAGAGAGAGAGAGGAAGGAGGAAGATGGAAAGAGACGGAAGAACAGGGTGTCAGAAAGATTGGGAGATGTTGAGAGGGTGAGGTAGGGAGATATATGGCGAGGAAGTTAACCAGGGAGAAAGGGAGAGGTACGAATGGAAAACAGGGTGGTGATGGAGTCCGTTAGGAAGGGAGGAAGAGAGATGGCGCAGTATGAGGCAGGGAGAGAAAGATGGAAAGCAAGCTAGGTGGTACTGACGGAAGGAGGGTGCTAGGAAGGGTGTTAGGCAGCGGAATAATGAGTAAGGAAAGCAGAAAACGAGGGAGAGTCTAAAGTAGAAAGGCGAATTTTACAGTGGAAGAAAAGGGAGTAGGAGGGTGAATGATATAGAGTAGGGAGCGAGGAAAGAAGAAGGGGAGGGAAGTTGTTTCTTTTGAATTTTTTGTTGAGTCTTTTAGTGGAGAGAAAATTTTAGGTTCTGATCATCTGCCTGTTTTTTATTTGTGTGTTACTAGGATAGACTGCAATGAAGGGAAAGAGGGAGTGGCTAAATGAGAGGTGACAGGAAGGAAGGGGAAGATAAGATACAGAGAAATAAGTGAAGAGAGAGAGAGAGAGAGAGAGAGAGAGAGAGAGAGAGAGAGAGAGAGAGAGAGAGAGAGAGAGAGAGAGAGAGAGAGAGAGAGAGAGAGAGAGAGAGAGAGAGAGAGAGAGAGAGAGAGAGAGAGAGAATGAGGCACGTTGTTTAAGTTTCCCAAAATAGAAACGAAGTGAATTATTTTTAAGGTTTCTTCGTCTATGAGATACACAACACAGGAGGGGAAGAGTGTGAGCGCGCGTCTGTGTGTGTGTGTGTGTGTGTGTGTGTACTGTTTCCGTGTCGTGTAGAGGCGGTCGTTCCTCATTGTCACATTGGACTATTGTGGCGGAGTGCGGTAAATCAGGGTTGTGTAAACGACAGCCGCCTCTTTCCTCCTCCTCCCCTCCTCCTCCTCCTCTTCTCCTTCTCCTCCTCCCCCTCTTGTCTCCATCTTTCCTCACTCCCTCTGTCACGTTTTTTGCCTCCCTTCTCCATCTTTCCTTCTTTCCTCCCCTTCCTCGTGTGACGCATTACCCTATTTGCGTGGGTGACGGCCCGTGTGTGTGTGTGTGTGTGTGTGTGTGTGTGTGTGTGTGTGTGTGTGTGTGTGTCGGCCAAACATGCGAAACTTTTGTTCAGTTTTGTCACAAATGTGCTAAACGGATTTGAATGTAGATGAAAGAATATTTGTGAGTGGAAACAAACAATTTTTACTTTCTCTCTCTCTCTCAGATATCTACTCCCCCTCCCCCCCTTACTAGAGGTTCCGAGATTGACAATAAGATAAAAAAAGGAAGGGAAGAAAAAGACAGAGGACCAAAAAAATAAAAATACATAAAACCTTCTCCGATAAAAATATCTGGTATTGGTAAACTTTTGGTGGGGGGAAATTATGTAAATGTGGAGTGCTGTGGAAGAATGTGGGGCGAGTTTTGCGGGCAACTTGTATACTATGGATGTAAATGAGTGTGTGTGTGTGTGTGTGTGTGTGTGTGTGTGTGTGTGTGTGTGTGTGTGTGTGTGTGTGTGTGCGTGTGCTGGGTTAATTGCATATTGTACCCACTGCATTGAATCTCTTTCCCACTAACCCTCGACCCCTTCCACCTTTCATGTTTACTACTCTCCACCCCTTCCACCCTCCACCCATTTTACATCTCTCCCCTTCCACCGACTTCCCTTTCCACTCTCCTCCCGTTCCTCCACCCCTCCCACCCTCCACCTCCTCCATCTCCCTTCTTTTCCACTTTCCTTGCCTTCCACTGTATTCCCCATTCACCCTCCACCCCTTCCATCTTCCACTCCTCCCACACTTCACCCCTTCCATTCTTATCCCGTTTCTCTTTCCTCCACTTCAATCCGTTCCATCAGACTAATCCTCCACCTTTTTTTACCCTTTCCACTCTTTACGTCTTCCATCTTCCACTTCTGACACTCTCCATTCCTTCCACATATTCCATCTCTTCCTTTATGTTCCTCTTTGTCTCCATCCCTGAGCCTCCTCTTCCACCCACTTACAATGTCACTCACTCCACTACTTTCACTTCATCCCGATGCATTCCACACCCAGTTATTATTAATTTCATGGACTCCTTTTATCTCCTCACTGCAGTTCTCTCTTTCTTTTACTTCTCTTCCCTTTATTTATATCCTCCTTTAGTCAAGTGTGTGTGTTGGGGGAAGGGGCTTGTGTGTGTGTGTGCGTGTGTGTGTGTGTGTGTGTGTGTGTGTGTGTGTGTGTGTGTGTGTGTGTCCCTGGCGTAACTATATGTCAAATTAATATTTTTTTGTTGATCCAGCGCCTGATTTGCATAACCTTGTTTTGCACACATGCTGGGAATGCTTTACTCGAGTGTTTTCATATAAATTAACTTCATTTTCATTCACTTGTCCGCCCGTGTTGTTTATATGATTTTCCCAAACACACACACACACACACACACACACACACACACACACACACACACACACACACTTTATTTAACTCCTTTTCTCTCTCTTAGTGTGTTAATTGTCGGTCCGTCGTAAAAAAAGAAATATGAAGGTAAAGAAAGGCGGATGCATAGATACATAGATAGATAGATAGATAAAGATAGATAGAGATAAATAAAAATACATAAAGATAGATATATAGAGAGAAATAGAGAAAGAGAAGGGGATAGATAGAGAAAGAGAGACGCTCACCTACCCCACAACAGGCAGCCGCACACGTAATGACATCAATAAGAAGACTGACAAAGGTAGAGACAAGCAGGTGCATAAACAAGGAGCGTAATTGGCCATGAGACAGTGTCCTCTTCAATCGATCCCCGACACACAACAATGGCTGGCAAGGGCAGTAGCAGAGGGAGGAATATAGATAGACAGATAGATAGATAGAGAGGGAGAGAGGTAGATAGAATGATAGGTAGATAGATAGATGAATCGATAGAGAGGAAGAGAGGTAAATAGAATGATAGGTAGATAGGTAGATGGATCGATAGAGAGGGAGAGAGGTAGATAGAATGATAGGTAGATAGATAGATGGATCGATAGAGAGTGAGATAGTATGTACAGCTATTTCTTCCTTTTCTTCTCTCAAACACATACTTACACACACACACACACACACACACACACACACACACACACACACACACACACACACACACACACACACACACACACACACACACACACACACACACACACACACACACACACACACACACACACACACACACACACACACACACACACACACACACACACACACACACACACACACACACACACACACCCCTCCAACAAGTATCTCTTCCTTCACACACACACACACACACACACACACACACAGTCACACACACACACACACACACACACACACACACACACACACACACACACACACACACACACACACACACACACACACACACACACACACACACACACACACACACACACACACACACACCTGCCTGCCTGCCGCTACCCTATACCTAGCTCACCTTTACCTGTCGCTTCTACCTGTGTTTTAAAGATTCTCCTCTACCTGAGTGACGCGCAAAACACACACACACACACACACACACACACACACACACACACACACACACACACACACACACACACACACACACACACACACACTATCCACTTTATAACGGATGTGTGGGCGTAGCGGATCAAAGCTAATACAAAACAAAGGGAAAATATCTCTCAGTATTATTTTGAATTTTATCGCGAATCATGAGTCGGTGGGAATTTTTAGCGCTTGAAGTATGAATGGGATAGTATTTTCTTTTTGGTCTGTTATTTATTTTGTTGGTGTTTTTTGTTGCATTCGGTGATATATTTACGCCCGACATTTACATCAGTAGTATTTTTCTTCTTTTCTCATGAGCGTGAATGAGTAAAATTTGAGTGTGCTTTGGCAAGTGTCCTCGTTATGGTATGATAGTTTTTTATTGTGTATCTTTCTGAATGTGTTTAATTTTTATTTTTCTGCGTTTCTAAGTACCTGTAAGTGTGCTTCGGAAAGTGTCGTAGTTAGAGTTTGTTAGTTTTTATTGTGTATCTTTCGGAATGTGTTTATTTTTTTTTCTCTGCGTTTTTAAGTATCTTTAAGTGTGTTTCGGAAAGTGTCCTAGTTAGAGCATGTTAGTTTTTTCTATGTATCTTTCGAAATGTGTTTAGTTTTCCATATTCCTGAATTTGTAAGTATATGTTCTATGAGTAAAAATGTCTGGCATGGTATGGGAGGCGTAGGAGAAAAACAATGTAGTTACAGTATACTTTTTTTATCATTTAGCTCTCTGAGTATATTTAGTTTCCGTTTTCCTGGATTTCTAAGTAGCCGTTTCATTTTGGGATTCTATATGTAAAAGAATCTGACGTTGTATGTAGGCGTAGGAGTAAAACGATTAATGGATAGACCGTGAATGAATGAATGAAGATTTTTTTTTTTTATCGCAGAAATTATCTCTTCAAAGCTATTCACATTTTCTTGCATCCTTAATCAAATTCTCGGTTCTTTTCGTTCCTCTACGTGCTAATGTGAAAGGAAACATGTGGAGCATTTGCAGAATTTTTTTATATCCATAATTATATAAAGTTTTCTTGTGACACTATCATCAGAACATAACCTGTTTGTAAAGAGAAAGTTTGTAAGGGGGGAGAGAGAGTGAGGCGAGGGATGTAATAATATAGTTGTTTCCTTTTTTTTTTTTTACAGTATTCTTAAGCAACTCCTGTGTGCGTAGTGCCGCTCCTCGTGACTATAACTCTCTTTGATGAGGAAGGAATAACAGCCGGGCGGAGTATGAGTGTGTTGGCCGTGACAAGAATACAATAGCAGTGTCATGTTTACCAGCCATCCTAAGCAACTTTTATATTAGTGGTTAGTTGGGATATCATATCTTGTTGATGAGGAGGGAGTAACAGCCAGACAGAGGTTAAACATATTTGTCGAAACACAAAATGTAATGCTATATTCTCATTATATTTACAGTATCGTCGTGTAAACCAGCATTCCTCAGCAACCCATGTGTTAGTGGTGCGCCTCTTGTGCTTGTAACAGTTTATGATGCTTAAGAAGTAGCTAGACAGGCGGTGAACGTATTTGTCACGATGCAGAATGAATTTAATCATCATGTTTACCGTAACTCCTAGGCAACATTTCTGTTCATTATCTAGTAACGGTTTTAGGTGTTTCTGATGTATAAGGCGCAGTAGCTAGACAGGCGGCGAATGTATTGGTCGCGACGCAGAATTAATTGAAAGTCACCCGAAGCAAGAACTCGAGGTAGAGAAAACAACTAACAAATCGTGCTCGGCGGCTCCGCATGACCTGAATTCACTGTTTTTGGTCGGTGGAAAAGAGCGAGAATGCCAGAGTAGTTTTTATTTCCTTTTTTCATCCAGATGTTTTGTTGTCGGGACTCACTGCCATTAAATTAACCTTCTGTTGTGCTCTACGTCTTTTTGAAGCACTCTGCGATTAATTTATCCTCCAGTTCTTTATCGTTGTATTTCTTAATGTCTTTTTGAAGTACTTTATTTGCGTTGTATATCTTCTCTAATCCTTTGTCTGCGTTTTTATCTCTTTCCTGTCTCGTACATTTAAACTAAACCACTTTTCTTGTCTTTATTATCTTTTTTATGCTTTCTTGTCACGTACATTTCCGCAAAGCTAATTTCCCTTACGATTTCTTGCTTTCTGGGGAGGGAGGAGCGTGGTCGAGGCTTGAAGTGCATAATTTATCTGATGTCTGTTGAAAAACCTGTAGCAGACGTGTACCTTGTCTTATGATATCTCAGGTGTTGGATTCTTACCTTTAGTGAACCTTAAAGAACATGATTGTCCGATGTCCGTTGAGAAAGCTAAAGCAGAACATCTATATTGTTTTCTAATATCCCAGGTGTTAGTTTCTCACCTTTACGATACCTTGAACATGACCGGCTAATGTCTGATTGAAGAAAAAGCTTAAACAGTTCGTATATCGTCATTTAATATAGCAAGTGTTAGTGGTGTATCAGGTGTAGCGTCAGGTATGTGGTGCTCTCTTCCCCAGCCACAGGTGAGACACGTAACCTTTCTGTCCCTCACCTGTGCGGCGCCAAAAGAGGCTCCTTGAATATTCCACGCCTTGTGCTTTGTTTTCAGCCTCGTCTCCAATGTTGCGTCACAGTTCCTCGTTAAAGTTTTATCGCCCAACACACACGCTCTTTGTAGTTTCTTTTCCTGTTTTTTTGTTTTTGTTGCCGTTAATGAAGTATGCGCGTGTAAAAAGTAGCTTTCAGACCGGCTTGTTTGTAATCTGTTCCTCTAAGTACGTCTAACTAAGGACGAAGTGAGAGTAATGGAGTACTAGATAAATAAGAGAGAAAGACAAATTTGCACTCCCTATCCTTTCCCCTCACTGCAACAAGAAAAAAGAGTGACCACAACACACACACACACACACACACACACACACACACACACACACACACACACACACACACACACACATAAAGAGCCTCGCCAACCACCCAGACACACACACACAACACACACGCCTCGCCCCTTTCCCCGCACCTCCAGTAGCATCAAGTGCGTAAATAATTCTTCCAAGACGTAAACATTTCCACAGCTCCGCCTTTTCCCTCCCTCCCTCCTTCTTCCCCTCTCCTTCCTCTTCCTTTCTCTCATATCCCCTGTCTCCCTCTCCTTCCCTCTTTCCCTTCCTTACTGCCCTTCTTCCCCTCTCTCACAGCCCCTTCTTTTCCCCTCTCCCTTCCCTTCCTGAACCTTCTCTTCCTTCCCCTTCTTTCATATAACCCATCTCCCTCTCCTTCCCTTCCTTTTTCCCCTTCTTCCCCTCTCTCACTGACCCTTCTTTTCCCCTCTCCCTCCCTCCTTCTCCTCTCCTACTTCCTCTTCCTTTCTCTCATATCCCCGTCTCCCTCTCCTTCCCTCCTTCCCTTCCTTTTTCCCCTTCTTCCCCTCTCTCACAGCCCCTTCTTTCCCTCTCTCCCTTCTTTTCCTTCCCCTTCTCTTCCTTCCCCTTCTCCCATATTCCTACCGTTTCCTTCCTCTCCCTTGCTTCTCTTTACCTTCTCTTCTTCTCTTTTATCCTTCAACGCCATCTTCTTCCCCTTCCTCATATGCTCCTACCCTTTATTTTATTCCTTCTCTTTCCATTTTCCCTCTTTTCCTCCCTCATTTCCTCCCATTCTTCTTTCTGTTTCTTTCTCTCACTTTTGTTTTTTCCACTCCCTCACACACACACGCTAGACTTTCTCTTTTCCTCTCACCCTTCTCCCTTTTCTCATCTCTCACTCTCACACCCTCTTTTCCCTTCTGATTCTCCTCTCCGTTTTCTCTATTCCTGTCCATCTCTCCCTCACACTCTTCCCTCTCTTTCCTCTCTCTCGCCACTCCTGCTTCCTTTATTTTGCTCCCCTCTCCCCTCTCCCCTTCTCCTTACACACTCCCGCCACGCTTCGCCGCCCCCGCCCCGCCAGACACAACAGGCTGTCTCGCTGTCCCCTAAAGCAGTATCTCCTTCCTGCACTCTTTTGTGGCGTGTTGGGACCTTTGATATAGTGTTGCCGGCCCGTCACACCGCCGTTACCTCGCTACTTGGCTTGCCTCTCTACGGGGACGTGATGGGCATTTAGCTAGGCGGGTCTTGGAGAGGTGGTGACGGGCATTTAGCTAGTGGGGCCTGGAGAGCTTGTGGAGTGTTGGAACTTTTGATATAGAGTTGCCTACCCGTCTCTCCGCCTTCGTTACCCCGCTACCTGGCTTGCTTCTCTACGGCGACGTGATGGGCATTTAGCTAGGCGGGTCTTGGGAAGGTGGTGACAGGCATTTAGCTAGGCGAGTCTTGAGTGGCTTGTTGTGTGTTGGAACCTTTGATATATTGTGTTGCCGGTCCGTTTACCCGCTGTTTCCCCGCTACATGATTTGCTTCTGTGCGGCAATGTGGTGGGATGGCATTTAGCTAAGCGGGTCTTGGGGGAGGTGCTGACGGGCATTTAGTTAGGCGGGTCTTGGGTGGCTTGTGTGTTGGAACCTTTGATATAGTGTTGCCGGCCCGTCTCACCGCTGTTTCCCCGCTACATGACTTGCTTCTGCGCGGCAAAGTGGTGGTGAGCATTTAGCAGGGCGGGTCTTGGGGGTGTGGTGACGGGCATTTAGCTAGGCGGGTCTTGGGTGGCTTGTGTGTTGGAACCTTTGATATATAGCGTTGCCGGCCCGTCTCACCGCTGTTTCCCCGCTACATGACTTGCTTCTGCGCGGCAATGTGGTGGGATGGCATTTAGCAAAGCGAGTCTTGGAGAAGGTGGTGACGGGCATTTAGCTAGGCGTGTTTTGGGTGGCTTGTTGTGTGTTGGAACCTTTGATATATAGCGTTGCCGGCCCGTCTCACCGCTGTTTCCCCGCTATATGACTTGCTTCTGCGCGGCAATGTAGTGGTGGGCATTTAGCAAGGCGGGTCTTTGGGAGGTGGTGACGGGCATTTAGCTAGGCGGGTCTTGGGTGGCTTGTGTGTTGGAACCTTTGATATAGCGTTGCCGGCCCGTCTCACCGCTGTTTCCCCGCTATATGACTTGCTTCTGCGCGGCAATGTAGTGGTGGGCATTTAGCAAGGCGGGTCTTGGGGATGTGGTGACGGGCATTTAGCTAGGCGGGTCTTGGGTGGCTTGTGTGTTGGAACCTTTGATATAGCGTTGCCGGCCCGTCTCACCGCTGTTTCCCCGCTACATGACTTGCTTCTGTACTACGACGTGGTGTTGGGCATTTATCTAGACAGTCTTGGGGTGGAGGCGGCTAAGCTATTGTCACGTGGGTGTTTTATTTATGTTTAGTTCTTTTCTTATTTTTCTCTCGAGTAAGGTCTAAAAATGTAGTTGCGCTAGATGTTGTTTTTTTATCTTTATTGTTAATGGGTGACGCTTTTTCGTGTATCTTCTTTTTTACGAGGGGTTTTAATGGGGAAGAGAAGGGAGGGTAAGGGGAAGGGAAGAGAGGGGGGGGGGGAAGGCAAGGGAAGAGTGGAAAAGAGTGGGTGGTATTTTGGGTGTGTTAATGTTCTCTACGTGTTTGTGTGTGTGTGTGTGTGTGTGTGTGTGTGTGTGTGTAGAGAACAATATTTATCATATATATTTTATCACAAAGAAAGAAAAAAGGATGGGGAAATATATCAAAATCTTATATCGGCGAGAAAAATATAAAAAAGATAAATTAGATTGGGCTGAAGGTGGAAGAAAAAGAAGATAAGGAGGAGGAGGAAGAGGAGGAGGAGGAGGAGAATGATGTTGAGGAGGAGCAGGAGGAGGAGGGAGAAGAGGGTGGCCTGCTTTTTATATCCTCGTAAAAGAGAGTGTTTGCGGGCAGTTGTCACAAGAAGCAGTGATCAAAGGCTGAGGGGAGGGAGGGAAAGAGGGAGATAGGAAGGGAGGGAAAGAGGCTGCTGGAGGTCTGGCAGGCTGACTAAGGACTTTGCTTACTGGCTAACAGCTGACTTGCACGCCTTCCCGTCTGGCTAACTGGAGAATTAAATAGCTGATTGGCTGATTGGCTGCTGGCACGCTAGAGAATGAACTGCTTGGCTGAGGCTGGCTGACTGGTTTTAGAAGTAACGAACAGACTGGCTGACTGTATGGCGTGACTGACTGGTTGGATAAGTAAGTGACAGGCTGGCTGGTTGACTGACCGATTGACTAACTCGTTGGCTGACTGTTGAAGTAACTGACAGACTTGCGGATTGACTGGCTGACTGACTGATTGGTGAAGTAACTGACATACTAGCTGGTTGACTGACTGTCTTGCTGACTGGTTGAATGAGTAAATAAATGAGTGGCTGACTGGTTGACTGCTTGGATGGGTGATTGCCTGGTTGGCGAAATAGCTGTCAGACTGGCTTGGTGACTGGCTGGCTGACTGACTGGTTGAGGAGGTAACAGTCTAGCTGTGTTATTGGTTTACTGAAGGAAATAGCAGACTGGCTGACTAACTTGCTGGCTGAATATTAAACTGGCTGACTGACTAGTTGGATTGGGAACTGAATGGGTTGCTGATAGTCTGTTTTAGTCAACAAGTATCTTTCTATTATCCTAACTAACACTCCGTCTACTAAAAACAGAAGACTTGCGGGCACACTTCAAAAGAGTGACAAGAAACCATAGACAAATAAAGAGATGATGCTGGGAAGGAGACTGTCGCAAGAGAAAGCTTCAGGTGTCACGATCAGGTGAGCGTGAGGCAAATTGGATCTGATAAGGTGCAGGTGACAAGGTGTGGGCGCCCAGGGAGTGTTTGTGTGGCTTTTTTATATAGCTCATTTTATTTAGCTATTACTATTTTTATTTGCTGACTCCCTCCGCTTTGTGCTTTAGTTTATGAGGGTAGACGGCGTGACAGATGTAGGCCACAGAGAGAGAGAGAGAGAGAGAGAGAGAGAGAGAGAGAGAGAGAGAGAGAGAGAGAGAGAGAGAGAGAGAGAGAGAGAGAGAGAGAGAGAGAGAGAGAGAGAGAGAGAGAGAGAGAGAGAGAGAGAGAGAGAGAGAGAGAGAGAGAGAGAGAGAGAGAGAGAGAGAGAGAGAGAGAGAGTGGGAGCGGCCTTTCTTACTTCCCTCATTCCTAACCCTGCCATTTTCTTGTCTTTTTAACTCACTTTACCTCCCACGTTCAGAGAGAGAGAGAGAGAGAGAGAGAGAGAGAGAGAGAGAGAGAGAGAGAGAGAGAGAGAGAGAGAGAGAGAGAGAGAGAGAGAGAGAGAGTGAGTGAGTGAGTGTGTGTGTGTGTGTGTGTGTGTGTGTGTGTGTGTGTGTGTGTGTGTGTGTGTGTGTGTGTGTGTGTGTGTGTGTGTGTGTGTGTGTGTGTGTGTGTGTGTGTGTGTGTGTGTGTGTGTGTGTGTGTGTGTGTGTGTGTGTGTGTGTGTGTGTGTGTGTGTGTGTGTGTGTGTGTGTGTGTGTGTGTGTGTGTGTGTGTGTGTGTGTGTGTGTGTGTGTGTGTGTGTGTGTGTGTGTGTGTGTGTGTGTGTGTGTGTGTGTGTGTGTGTGTGTGTGTGTGTGTGTGTGTGTGTGTGTGTGTGTGTGTGTGTGTGTGTGTGTGTGTGTGTGTGTGTGTGTGTGTGTGTGTGTATAAAAGTTGCGATAAAAGTACTAAAAAAAACATAATTTTGGTCTATATTTTCTTTTATGGTCATTATTATTTTACTACTACTACTACTACTACTACTACTACTACTGCTACTACTACTACTACTACTACTATTATTATCCTTATCATCATCATCATCATCATCATCATCATCTTTTTTATATCATCCCTATTATGCTCCCGTCTCTCACCTTACCTGCCCGTCATGCGCCCCTCAGACGGCCTCTTAATTGCCAGGTGTGTCAGGCTTTTTTGTGCTCATTCTTCACCGGTGAGTGTTTTAGCATCGACCATTCACCTGTCGCTCAATCATCCCCTTAAACCTGGTGTACGGGGTGAAGGGGAGGGGGGGGATAGGTAGAAAGGGAGAGAGGGAAAAGAAAGAAAGAAGGGAGACGGATGGTGAAGGGGAAGGTTATGAGGGTAATTGGAAAGGGAGGATGAAAGGAGGGACGGTTGAGGAGGCAATGAGAGGAGGGAAGGGAGAGCAGATAGAGAGACAGAAGTGGGAGAGAGGACTTTATGTGGAGGAAGAAGAGGAGAAGTATGAAGAGAGAATAGAAAGAAAGACGAAGTAGAATAAGAATAAGAATAAGAAGAAGAGGAGGAGGAAGAATCAGATGAACACGGACAAAAAGAACAAGTGGAAAGAAAGAAAAAATGAAAATAAAAAAAGAAGAGAAGAAATATGAAAAATAACACAAGTATAACGCCAACATAAATAGGAACAACAAAAATAAGAGTAAAAAAGACATCGTCAACAACAACAAATAACAAAGAAAGAAAGAAGAAGAAGAAGAAATAAATAGAAGAGAGGAGATGGAGCACTAAATGAGAAGGGGGGAGTGGCAACGAAGAGCAGGGGAGAGGTTAGGAGGAGGAGGAGGAGGAGGAGGAGGAGGAGGAGGAGGAGGAGAAGCGTTGTTGCGTGGATGCGTCATGCGGAAAGAAGGCAGAGAGAGAGAGAGAGAGAGAGAGAGAGAGAGAGAGAGAGAGAGAGAGAGAGAGAGAGAGAGAGAGAGAGAGAGAGAGAGAGAGAGAGAGAGAGAGAGAGAGAGAGAGAGAGAGAGAGAGAGAGATGGTCACAAATTTAAGATGTGACAGTGAAATCTTCATTCAGATGTGTGTGTGTGTGTGTGTGTGTGTGTGTGTGTGTGTGTGTGTGTGTGTGTGTGTGTGTGTGTGTGTGTGTGTGTGTGTGTGTGTGTGTGTGTGTGTGTACGTGCGTGTGTGTGTGTGTGTGTGTGTGTGTGTGTGTGTAAGCGCGAGCTAGACCGCTAGTGGGTATGCTTAGAATGTTTGTGTGCGATGCCAAAACCTTATTTAAGGAGGTAAACGTGAATAAACAGCCTTCGTTAGTAAGCTGCTGACTCATGAGCTCGCTGCCAAAAATACTCGGCCCGGTAAACACGCCGGGAACCAGGACGCGCCGTGACGCAGGCAGACGGGCGGACACACGGCCTGATGGATGGACGGACCCGGGGATGCGCACACGGGAGGAGAGAGATCGCCTTATATGACGGATGGAGACGGCCAACGACGCGTGGAGACGTTTAACTGTTCCACTGACTTATTTCAGACCAGACACCCGGGTACAGATCGATTACATTAAAGGAAAGTATAAAATAACGTAACTGAGACATTGATAATTTTGCTTCTACATTTGCAATGACACGTGTTGACGTTTTACTGTTCCAGTGACAATTCAGACCAGACAGGGTACAGGGTACAGAACGATTACGTTAACTGAAGAACGCCACGAAATATCGTACTTGATAGGTATGTTTGTATTGACTCCTACTGAGAATTTTATTTCTAAACTTGCAAAAAATTCATGCAGACATTTTACGCTTCCAAAGGTTTATTCAGACCAGATAAACGGCTACAGAACGATTACATTAACTTAAGAACACCACAAAATAACGTAACTGATAGATAT
Source organism: Eriocheir sinensis (assembly GCF_024679095.1). Lineage (NCBI taxonomy): Eukaryota > Metazoa > Arthropoda > Malacostraca > Decapoda > Varunidae > Eriocheir > Eriocheir sinensis. The sequence continues at coordinate 10,232,292 of NC_066556.1, forward strand.
GTATGTATTGACTCATTGATAATTTTTCTTACAAATTTGCAGCGATTCATGTAGACTTTTTTTTTAAAGAAAAGGAGGGGGAAAAGAAGGAGAGGAGAAGAGAAGAGGAAGAGCAAGTAGTAAGAGAAATGCAGTTGAAGTGAACAGATGGTTGGCGGCCACCTTGCTTGTGGTTATGTGTTTTTAAGTTATGGATATGGGAAGGTTAGTGTTGTTGGTTGTGCGTCAGTGTAGTATTCAGAGTTATTGTGTTAGGCGTAATTTTTTGTAGGTATTGGTTGTGGTTTGGTTTAGGTTTGGGTTTGGTTTTAGTGGATCATAGTTGTTCTTGTGTAATGTGTGTGAGAGAAGTGTGTATAGCTGGCTAAGTGACTAATTCCGGATATGTTAATGGTAAAGTGGGTTTGGTAGTGTTTGGAGTCGTTGTAGACTACTCGGGAAAGACGTGTGGTATTGGTGTATGTTATAATGGTGATGCAGGACAGTGTCTACTGGGGGAATATTTAAGGTTGGCAGTCTTTCCCAGATTTTCTCCGCCTTAAGGTGAGGCCTGATGTTGAGTGGCAGAGTCTTTGTTTGGCGATGTATCTCTTCAGTCGTCATAGTGTATGGCTGTCTCAGGCTTGTTGCGAATCTGAGTGCTCTATTTTGAATGATTTGTAGTTTGCTTAGTTGTGTCTGGCTGAGTGCGGGTGTTGCGACGGGAGGGTAGTCAGGGATGGGTAGAAGATATATTTAGACCAGAGAAACAGGCACGAGACGATTAAATATATTGAGTAACACCATAAAAATAATGTAAATAATAGATAGAAATGTGTATTGACTCATCTTGATTACTGACATAAATACAACGATACGTATAGATATTTTACTCTTCCAAATATTTATTTACAGCAGACAAACTGGCACAAGATGATTACATTAATCGAATAACACCACACTTGGTCAAACTCTTTCGCCTCTGCCTGTCAACTTCTACCTCTCCTTCCTGCTGGAAGTACGCCTACATATAGCCTGTGCCTAAGAATGGTGACCATTCCAATCCCTTAAACTACCGTCCTTTAGCTTTACTTTCCAGTCTTTCTAAAGCTTTTGAATCCATCCTTAACCGGAACAAAAGCATCTATCCACTTCTGACCTTCTATCTGATCGCCAGTATGGGTTCCGCAAGGAAGGTTCTACTGGTGATCTTCTTGCTCTCTTAACTGACTCTTGGTCATCCTCTTTTAGCCGTTTCGCTGAAACTTTCTCAGTTGGGCTAGACACATCGAAAGCTTTCGATAGAGTCTGACACATCTCTTTGCTTTCTGAACTGCTCTCATAAGGATTCTCTCCCTCTCTCTGTACCTTCATCTCCAGTTTCCTTTCCGGCCGTTCTATCTCTGCTGCGGTAGACGGTCACTGTTCTTCCCCTAAACGTATCAACAGTGGTGTCCTGCAAGGCTCTGTCCTGTCTCCCACTCTCTTTCTGATATTCATCAATGATCTTTCCACAACAAACTGTCCTATCCACTCATATGCCGACGACTCTACTTTACATTATTCAACCTCGTTCAACAGAAGACCCTCACAATAGGAATTGTAAGACTCTAGACGGGAGGTTGCAGAACGCTTAACCTCTGACCTTGCTATTATTTCCGATTGGGGCAGAAGGAATCTGGTGTCCTTCATTGCCTCAAAAACTCGAGGTTGGGCGTTCCTGTATCGTCTCCGCCAGTTCTCTCCCCCTACACAGTTGCTATCCATATACAGGGGACTTGTCCGCCCTCGTATGGGAATATGCATCTCACGTGTGGGGGGGCTCCACTCACACAGCTCTCTTGGACAGAGTAGAGTCTAAGGATCTTCGTCTCATCAACTCCCCTCCTCTTACTGATTGTCTCCTACCTCTTAAATTCCACCGCCATGTTGCCTCTCTATCTTCTATCGATATTTTCACGCTGACTGCTCTTCTGAACTTGCTAACTGCATGCCTCCCCCCCTCCCGCGGCTCCGTTGCACACGACTCTCTTCTTATGCTAATCCCTATACTGTCCAAATTCCCTACGCAAGAGTTAACCAGTATTTTCACTCTTTCATCCCTCACGCTGGTAAACTCTGGAAGAGTTTTCCGTCATCTGTATTTCCTCCTGCCTACGACTTGAACTTTTTTCAAGAGGAGGGCATCAGGACATCTCTCCTCCTGGAATTGACCTCTCTTTCTGCCACTACTCTGAACCCTTTTTATTGGAGCAGCGATCAGCGGGCCTTTTTTCATTAGTTTCCTTTTTTTTTCGTCCTTTGCCCTTGACCTGTTTCCTTTCCCGTAAAATAAAAATGACATAATTGCTAGATATAAACATGTACTTTTAACTCATATAGATCATTTGTTATTCCAAACACTTATTTAGACTAAAGAAACCTGCACAGAAAAGTTACAATACTCAATGACCACAGAAATAGATTAACTTTGAGATTTGAGCTCGCATTTACTCGTAATGATAATTTTACTTACATTTATATATGTCAGCATGGCTTCTTTTTCATCATTCCTTTACGTTAATTTAGTGCCTCATTATTTCCCTTCCTTTATTTTATCATATCTTTCAATGACTTACCTCACCACATTCAATCAAAGCTTCGCTCTTTCAAAAACAGCCACTTTACCGCCTTCATCTCTACATCATTGGGATAAACAGGTGGAGAAGCAGGAACGTTGATTCACAGGAAGACGAGGAGGTGAAACGATGAAGGTGAGGAAATTGAGTCACATACGGTAGACGAAGAAATGGATGGAAATGTATACGGAAGAATAAATATGTGATAAATCGGAGTGGATTAGAGACAATTAGATATGTAGATAGATATGCAGGTATATGTGTATAGATAGGTAAATAGGGATAAACATAGATAGGCAGATAGATTAATAGATAAATAAAGAGATAAATAAAGACATGTAGATAGATAGATAGATAGATAGACTGACAGATAAATAAATAGATAAGGAAAGTCAGAGATATAGATGGAAAGATAGATAGGCTCACAAAAAGATAGACTGATGGATGGCTGGAGATATATAGATAGGGGAGCAGATATATAGATAGATAGATAGATAGGTAGATGAATATGCAGATAGATAGATAGATAGATAGAGAGGTAAGGCCGGCCAGTAGACAGGTAGGAAGGAATGCAGGTTGATAAAAGGCACAGCAGGAGGAGGTGTCATGAGGCGCTGGGAGGGCGGGTCTGGCAGGCGGCCCGCTCTGAATAACTGTGTGTACGTAATGCAGGCCGTGTGCGTGTGTGTGTGTGTGTGTGTGTGTGTGTGTGTGTGTGTGTGTGTGTGTGTGTGTGTGTGTGTGTGTGTGTGTGTGTGTGTGTGTGTGTGTGTGTGTGTGTGTGTACTACTACTACTACTACTACTACTACTACTACTACTACTACTACTATTACTACTACTACTACTTCTACTACTACTACTACTACTACTACTACTACTACTACTACTACTACTACTACTACTGCCTCTTTCGCGTAATTTTCTTGGTCATCATCGTAATCATAGTAATTTTCAATGTCGTTTCGTGGTGTCGACGTTGCACTACTTTGTTCTCCCTCCTTTGTAGTCCTCCGCTGGGTACGGTGCTGTGTGTGTGTGTGTGTGTGTGTGTGTGTGTGTGTGTGTGTGTGTGTGTGTGTGTGTGCGTGTGTGTTTATATTAGATGGAATGCAATTTGTGTGTTTAAGATTATTGTTATCAGTAGTGAAGTTGTAGTATTTTAGTTATTACCATTATTTTTATTGTTATTATTATCTTTGCTGTGTAGGTCTCTCTCTCTCACTTTTCACGCCATTGCTACATATCTTACACTTTTTTTTTCTTTGGTGAGTGGAGTTGGATGCTCTTAACATTCCTTCCTCTTTTTGTTTCTTTATTTATCTTTCTTTCTTGTTTTCTTTCTGTTTACTCACTTATTTGATATCTCACTCACCTATCTTGTTCGTCAGTCATTCAGTCAGTCGGTCAATCAATCAGTCAATAAGTTAGATACTCTCTCTCTCTCTCTCTCTCTCTCTCTCTCCTGGGGGTCACAATCGCGTCAAACCTCAAATTCTCACAGCAATGCATCGATGCAGCAAATAAAGCGAACAGAATGTTGGGCTTCATTAAAAGAAACTTTTTATTCAAGAATAAAGATGTAATACTTCCGCTCTACAATAGTTTAGTCAGACCCCACTTGGAATATGCGGTACAGTTTTGGTCTCCTCACCATGCAAAGGACATTGCTAAATTAGAAGGTGTTCAGCGTCGGGCAACAAAAATGATCCCTTCCTTGCGCAACAAATCCTACGAAGAAAGGCTTTCCACCCTTAACATGTTCTCTCTTAAGAAACGTCGCCTCCGAGGAAAACTGATCGAATGTTTTAAAATACTTAATGGTTTCACGAATGTAGACAGAACAAAATTGTTTATGATCGATAACACTTTGCGAACGAGGAACAATGGCATAAAACTCAAATGTAGACAAGTAAATTCAGACTGCACCAAATTTTTCTTCACCAACGTTGTAGTGCGATAATGTAATAAACTCCCACCGTCAGTGGTCCAATGTAACACGATTGACTCCTTTAAAAACAAGTTCGACTGTCACTTCCTTGAACTTAATATTAACTAAAGTAGAAAAGCAACGTTTTGGAGCCATCTGATTAGTGTAGATTCACTTAGGTTTAAGGACAGACCACCTAGTCTGGACCATGGGGTCTGTGTGGTCTGATTTTCTATGTAAATCTATGTAAATCTCTCATCTTAAGAAGTGGTCAATCATCTTCCGACTTCATTTCTCTGACTGATTCATCAACGCTAAACACACACACACACACACACACACACACACACACACACACACACACACACACACGCACACACACGCACACGCACACGCACACGCACATACACAGAGGAGTCGTAGGTAATATGTTTCCTCCTTCTATTTTTGTTTCCTATTTTCCTAACCATTTTTTCTTTGTTTTGTTTGGTCCTGACTTGAGAGATATATTTTGCCAGGGGAGAAGGGAAGGGACGGGACGGGACGGGGCTGGGGGCGCTTTGACAAGGCCGGAGATTTGTGTAGGGTGACAGGGTGTGGGTGTTGGTGTGGTTGGCTGGCCTGGGTAATGTTTTGCTTGTCTGACTGTTGGTACCCCTGGCTGACGAGATGCGAATGTTAGGACAAGGCGGGCAGCGAGAGGTGATTGAAGAGAAAACGGAAGAGGTAGAGGGCATTATTTTAAAATGTTGAGAGTTACAGATACGTCGATAGGTAATGACAAATGTATTAGTGGGAGATGATGGAAAGGAGTTGATCAGGGTAGTGAGAGGCATCGAAGAGTAATAGAAAACAGAGAGAAAGAGAAAGGATGAAAGGCACATAAAGTAACTGAGAGAAATAGGGAGAAAAAGGATGAAAGGTACAGAACGTAACTTATAAGTCGATAGCTTGTGACGAAAACAATGAAGGAAGATTATGATTGAAGCTAAACCTGAAGGAGGAAAAAATAAAGAATAATTAAATAGAAAATGAGGTAAAGGAGACGAAGGAGGAGTTAGAGGATAATGTGATAACAGTAGTGGATGTACTAGAGTGGAAAGATATGTGTCAGAACGTTGATAAATGTGATGAAAGTTGTATTAATTGAATAAAGAAAGAAAGAAAGAGGAAGGGAAGAAGAAACACACACACACACACACACACACACACACACACACGAAAAGTTACTTACGGAGACAAATATACAACACATGCACGCGCAAAAAGCACACACATAAATCTCCGCGCACACACACACACACACACACACACACACACACACACGGTCGTAGCCTTGAGATATAATCACTCGAGAGCTGTGTCCTATCGTTGAGTGGCGCCGATACTAATAGTCGTTCAGCCAGGCGTGTGTAATGAGTTTTTCTGTACTTAATTAATGTGAGCAACGCGACAGTAATCATATCTGCATGCTGAGTGGCCGGGGGGGGGCGGGGGGGTAGGTGGGGGGGGGAATGGTTTAAGAGAGGGAGGGTGGGCGGGAGAGGGTGCAGGGAATGGCAAGCTATATGTATACTCGTATGTTCACGCTTAATGTGTTTATATATTGGCAACTACTCGTCTGTGTGGGTGTGTGGGTGTGTGGGGGAGGGGGAGTGTGTGTGTGTGTGTGTGTGTGTGTTGCATACCTCTCACACTATCCTTCAACGAACACACACACACACACACACACACACACACACACACACACACACCGGAGGCCTTTTGTGCTGGATTCATAACAAATTTAATTTTGAGTCTCGTGTCCAACAATTTGTAGTAATATTTTGTAGCTGGCCCTGTAATAACTCCCTTCCCCCTCCCCCCCGCGCCCCCCACTACCAGGCCCCCTTCCTCCCTGCTCTCCTTGCCCCCCTTCATCTCATTGCCCGCTGCTGTATTCAAGGAAGAGGAGCAATTTGCCTCCTGCACCTCACATCCTCCTCCTCCTCCTCCTCCTCCTCGGGTACTCATTCCTCCTGTAAGCCCTCTTCTCTGTGTCTTTTGTATGTTTATTGTACTTATTGTTCCCGCTTTTAATTCATTTATGTTTTTTTGTCTTATTTCCTGCGTTGTAATGCTTGCTCGTCTGTTCTGCATCCTGTTCTTTTGTTTGCCTGCTTCATGTTTGCTTCTCTGTATTCTTTGTGACGTATTATATTTTCTATGCTTTATTTCATGGGTTTTTTTTTGTTATAATTTTTCTTTGTTCTGTCCGTATCGCGTCCTTCCTGTTCGTAATGTCTTGTATCTACATGTCAATTATTGTATTTATTTAGATTATTATATTTTTTAAGATCGTTGTATATATGTTAGATGACTTTTTGATTTCACTGAAGTTTTCACTCCAACGTTTTTCATTTTTTTATTTAGTTTTCCTCCTATTTCCCATAACGGCCTTTAATATATTCCTCCATGTGCCTTTTTATCATGTTTTTTTCTTCCTTCGTTTTTCTTTGTTTTCCGTGACTTTCTTTATATCATTCACTCAATTACACACTCAATACATTTCTCAGCATCCCTCACCAAGCAAACCATCCAGTCAAGTCACTTTGGGCCGCTTTCACAGTCACTTTGTTTTGATCGTTACCAATGGCGTATAGTATTTCCACGTAAAACTGGCCGATGGGGTAGTGGCGGCTGCGGGGTTAGCCTAGCACCGCACCTTACCACACTCTCAAAACCTCTCGCTTCCTCTGCAGCCGCCATTACCCCATAGGCTAATCCCAGTGTAATCCGTGGCGATGCGTGACAGGGAAGGTGCAAATCACAGCTTCCCGGAATAGCAATACGTTAAAATCAGTGTCCAGTTACGTGACGAGCGCCGAAGTGCGTAACTCTCGCCGAACGTTGCCAGATTGTCGTACTCTGCCTCTTAAGTTTGCCGATTTCCGACCCCAAAACTGCTTTCATTACCCAAATAACTACCTTTATATATGGTTATCGTTTAAATAATTGATTACTGGTGCTTCTTGGCAACAGTTATGGGCCAGGAACCGGTAAATACTATGCTCTGAGTACGATAATGTGGCAACGGTGCTCTCGCCCTAAGTTACGCTGGAAATGCTCATGAATCAACGCCTTGCCGGACGGGGCTGGACGAGCATAATGAGGACCGGCAGGGGGAAAAAAAGTCGGACATGATGAAAGACGAAAAAAGGCAAAGTTGAGTAAAAGGAAAAAATGGATTAGCTGTTAGGCGAAAAATAACAGTTGAATAAAATGAAAAAAAATGGATTAGCTGTTAGGCGAAAAATAATAGTTGTATAAAATGAAAAAAAAATGGATTAGTTGTTAGGTGAAAAATAATAGTTGAATAAAAGGAAAAAATGGATTAGCTGTTAGGCGAAAAATAATAGTTGAATAAAATGAAAAAAAATGGATTAGCTGTTAGGCGAAAAATAATAGTTGTAAAAAATGAAAAAAAAATGGATTTGCTGTTAGGCGAAAAATAATAGTTGTAAAAAATGAAAAAAAAATGGATTTGCTGTTAGGCGAAAAATAATAGTTGTATAAAATGAAAAAAATGGACTAGCTGTTAGGTGAAAAATAATAGTTAAATAAAATGAAAAAAAATGGATTAGTTGTTAGGCGAAAAATAATAGTTGTAAAAAATGAAAAAAAAATGGATTTGCTGTGTGGCGAAAAATAGTAGTTGAATAAAATGAAAAAAATGGATTAGTTGTAAGGCGAAAAATAATCTGGAAACAGGAAAAAAATATGCGAAAAAGTGGACAAGCTGTTTGATGAATAAGTCTGAAAAATGGTCAAAATCACGAGAAAATATGTTAAGAAGTGGAAGACAATGTAGATTTTGAGGAAAAATATAAGTGTGCAGTGATGAGGATTAGGAGAAGGATTAGGATTAGTGAAAGTAATAGAAGGATGTGGAGGAGGAGGAGGAGGAGGAAAAATAATCCGAAAAACAGGTTAAAATCACGAAAAAAGTAGAAAATATGGAGTACAATGTAAATTTTCATGAATGTAAATGTGCTGGAAGTAGAAAAATTAAGAAGAGGAGGAGGAACACGCGGGACAGGAGACGAAACACCATATTTTCATCAAGTGGACAGACAACCTCTCAACCCGTCAGTTGTGTTAGAGGAGGAGGAGGAGGAGAAGGAGGAGGAGAAGGAGAAGGAGGAGGAGGAGGAAGAGGAGGAGGGAGAGGGAGACGGAGAGCGCTACAGTTTTAAAAGATTACAAGTTTCCCGAGTTTTAGGTTTGCAAATTTCAGAAGACGGTCGACTTTCAAGCCTCTCAAGCGCGGAATATCAAAACTACCCTGGGACTTCACTTGATCGTTGTGTATTGTTATCCTCTTCTTTGTCTTCTTTGTCTTGCGCATGGAGGAGTGTCGTGGGTGTCCTTTTTTTATGTTTTCCCTTGCTGATTATTTCCAGTTGGTCTCTTGGGCTTGGTCATTTTCTGTCTCTGTCTTCCTTGCCGTAAAGAGAACCGAAGAAGGACTAAAAGGCTGGCTGTATATTGTGAATTCATGTTTTCCGATGTTATTTTTTTCCTAGGTCTATGTTGAGTGTGGATTAGTTAGCTTTTTTTCTAGATTTAATTTATTTTTTATTTATTTTTGTATTTGAGCTCGTGATTTCCTTCTGCAATCTGTGTTTGTTTTTTATGTGGAAACTATTACGGTTTTTATATTTTCTGCATTTTTGTCTATTTTTTTTCCTTTCCCATTCAACCTCCTGTTTGATTCGACTTATTTTTATGTTTTATGTGGATTCATGGTTTCCTTCTACCGTTTTCTTTCCGCCTTTTGTTTCCATATTTTTTCTGCTTCCTCCTGAAAATCTAATGTTTTGTTTACTGTTTATGGTGGATCCTTGTTAGGACTTCCTTATCATATATTTTCCGCTTTGACTTTTGTTTGCCACAAGTATTTATGTCCCCGATGGCAGACAAACTCAAATTACCTGGCGTGTGTTTTGTTGTTGTTTATCGCTGACGTTTCCTGCTGTGACGTTTAAAATAGTCTGGCTTTATTTATGTTCATGCTTTCATCTCCATTATTCGATCACTCACGCATGAATAATAATGATCAGTCTTTTCTTTTGACGTGTTTTCACCTTTGAGTTTACGGAAGCGTCACATATTTTCTTCTAATTATCATTGTTTTTTATTATTTATATACAAACGAGTATTATTTCTAGCCCGCAACAACATGCATGAAGTGACCCTATACATCCACTTCAGTCTTTGATGTGATTTTGCCTATCTGGAAAGGGGCATAAGAGAGAAGGCGGAGAAGGAGAGGAAGCAGAATTATGATAGGAGATAAAAGGACGGAGAAGGGGACAGGGGAAAAGGAAGAATGCTAAAAAAAAAGTGGTATAAGAGGCCTGAATAAAGAAGGGAGTCGGATGCTTGATGATCATGAGAAATGTGAAGAAGTTGAAGTAGAGGAAAGGAATGGAATGAGGAAGAGGGTCAGAAACATTATGATAAGAGATGAGAGGTCGAGGAAGAAGAAGTGGGAGAAGAAAAACATTAAAAAGGGGTACAAGTGAGAATGAGATAAAGGAGAGTAAAACAGCAGAATTATGATAAGAAATGAGAGAACGCGAAAGTAGAAGAGGGGAGTGAGAACAGCGAGGAAAAGCCGGAAAGAGTGAGTGAGTGAGGATGTTTTATAACCAAAAGAGATGCCAAGAAATTGAAATATAGGACGAGAAAGAGGATGTGACTGAAAGATATAGAAGATAGGGCAGGTAAGGGATAATAGAGAGGTGTGAAAAGAGTGTGAGTGAGTGAGTATGAGGAAAGATGCGGAGGATATAGGAGTAGAGAAAGGGGATGTGAAAGAAAGGTGTGCAAGAAAAAGCGAGGGAAGAAAGATACGGCAATTAAGATATAGAAGAGAAAGGTGAAAGGGGAGTGTGAGTGAGTGAGTGAGTGTCTTCTAAAGAGGAAAGATGTGAAGGATAAAAGAGTGCACGAGAAAAGGGAGGCGTAGAAAAGGTGTGAGTGAGAGGTGACACGAGTAATTGGAAGTGAGAGAGGTGAAGGAGGTGAAGGATAGGTAACACAGGTGAGGGGAAAGTGAGAGTGAGCGTCTCTTCTGATGGGGAAAGATGCGAAAGGTACAAGAGAAGGGAAGAGGAGGGAAAGGTGAAGGTAGGAAAGGTGTCTGGCTAAAAGTGAGTGTAGGGTAACTCAAGTAATAGGAAGCGAGAGAGGGCAGGTGAGAGATGGGTAACACAGGTGAGGGGTAAGTGATAGTAAACGTGTCTTCTGATGGGGAAAGATGCGATGGTTATAAGAGAAGGAGAGTGCAGGGGAAAGGTGAATGAGGAATGACAAGAAAATCGGAGGTGAGAGAGAGCACGTGAGGGAAAAGTGAGGGAAAAATGAAAGATGAGAGGAAAGTGAGAGTGAGTGTCTTGTCATGAGGAAAGATGCGAAAGATACAAGAGAAGGTAAGTGAAGGGGAAAGGTGAATGAGGGGGAGAGAAAGAGAGACTTCAGGTGTTCCCAGGTGACCTCGCAAGCCCCCGTCACCCTTCCATTCTTCACCTGATAACCCACACACCTGTCCTTCCCCTACCACCCCTTTCCCTCCCCTCCCCCCTCCCCTCCCCTCCCCCTTACCTTGACGTGGCTCCCCATTACCCAAATTGACGGGGCGCCTCCGTTCGATAAAGGTTCAGGAAGGGGAGTGAAAAGACCTGTTGTGTGTGTGTGTGTGTGTGTGTGTGTGTGTGTGTGTGTGTGTGTGTGTGTGTGTGTGTGTGTGTGTCTTTTATTCGCCTTTTCCTTTGTTATTCTGTTTAGTTATTCCTCCCCGTATCCAATGTAAACAATGGAGGGAGGGGTAGGGTTTCTCTCTCTCTCTCTCTCTCTCTCTCTCTCTCTCTCTCTCTCTCTCTCTCTCTCTCGTTTCTTCAAGTATCTCTCATTTAAAGTTTTCTCTGCATGAACTGGAGTAGAAAGAACACCAGAGAAAGTAGAAAGAGACGGAGAAAGAAAAATGCTAACAATTAGGAGGAGGAGGAGGAGGAGGAGGAGGAGGAGGAGGAGTAGGAGGAAGAGGTGTAGGAGGAGGAGGAAGAGGAGGCATGGCATAATAAGAGATTGGACAAGTTACTAGGCAAGGAAATAAGAAAATGAATAAAAATGATAAAAAAAAGTCGAAAGAGGGAGGACAATGCTAATTAGGAGGAAGAAAAATAAGTGTGCATTGGAAGAGGAGGAGGAGGAAGAGGAGGAGGAGGAAGAGGAGGAGTAGGAGGAGGAGAACACCATCTTCCCTTCAAGAGGACGACCTCAAGTGATAGATGTTCTGGTCCCCCCCCTTTTTTTCTCTCTCTCTCTCTCTCTCTTCCTCCCATCATCCCTATTTCCTTCCCCCTACCTCACTGTCTACCTCCTTCCTTCCATTCCCTCCCTTTCTTCACACCTGTTACCCAATTAAGGCGCCTCACGCAAGCTTCCCTCCCTCAGGCTTGAAGGGAACGTGCATGACTAAGGGAGGAAAGGAACGTTGTAAAGGACGAAAGTAAATACAAGGAAAAAGTTACATATAGGAAAATGGTGACAGATGGAAGCGAAGAAACAGCGTAGGAAGTGACGAATGGAAATATCATGGAAGAAAAAGAGGAATAGCAAGGTAGTGAAACACGGGAGTGATGAATAAAATAGAAATAGAATGAGTGGTAAACAAAAAGAATGAAGGGGATTAAAATACGTCTGTGTTAATGAAAAAGATAAATATAAAGAAAGCGACGAGCAGGAGTGAAGAGTAAAGAGTAGAAAGAGAAACAGATGTAAACAAATACAAAAAAAATGTGGAGAAGAAAGAATGAAAGAAAAGTCTGTAGATATAATGTGGGAAAAAGGTGGATTAAAAGATAGTGATAAACAGGAATGAAGTAAAAAGAATAAAAAGATAAAGAAGAATAAACAAAAGACGAAAGAGGGAGAGAAAGTATGTAAATATTATGGAGAAAAAAGGTAGATTTAAATATAGTGGCAAATATAAGTGGAGAAAAAATGTAGAAAAAAAATTTAAGCATTGATGAAAGATAACGATACGAAAGAGAAAAGTGAAGAGAAATTAAAAGAGGGAGAATAAAGAATACATGAATAGGCGGAAAAAGAGGTGAAGAAGAGGGGAATAGGAAGCAAGGGTTAGAGAGGGAAGAGAATAAATGTTTAATGGAAAAGATAAATGGATTGAAAGAGTAAATAGAGGAGAGAGAGAGAGAGAGAGAGAGAGAGAGAGAGAGAGAGAGAGAGAGAGAGAGAGAGAGAGAGAGAGAGAGAGAGAGAGAGAGAGAGAGAGAGAGAGAGAGAGAGAGAGAGAGAGAGAGAGAGAGAGAGAGAGAGAGAGAGAGAGAGAGAGAGAGAGAGAGAGAGAGAGAGAGAGAGAGAGAGAGAGAGAGAGAGAGATGGAGGAGGACACGGTGCTGAAAACTCAAGGTAAAAGAAAAAAGAGAGAAAGAAAAAATAACAAACACGTGATGAGTTTTTGATGAAAGGAGAAGAAGAAGAAGAAGAAGAAGAAGAGGAAAAAGAAGAAGAAAAATAATATTAAGAAGATAAAATAAGCAGATAAATAATTAGGAAAAGAAGAAAAGAAGGAAGGAACAGGGAAGCGAAGGGCGAAAATGAAGAAGTGGAAGGGAGAGAAGGACAAGAAAAGGAAAGCAATGAAGAAAACAACAATAAAAAGGAAAAGAAGAAAAAGAAGAAAGAAAAAATAAGAAACGTAAATGGAAAAGGATAAGAAGATATTTAAAAGAATACAAAGACGGTAAAGAAGATAAACTAGAGGCAAAAGATGAAGAAGAAAAAGAAGAAAAAGAAGAAGAAGAAGAAGAAGAAGAAGAAGAAGAAGAAAAAGAAGAAAAAAGAAGCAGAAGAAAAAGAAAATGAAAAAGAAAAAGAAAAAAAAAGAAAAAGCAGAAGCAGAAGAAAAAGGAAGAGAAAAAGAAAAGAAAAAGAAATAGCAGAAGAAGAAGCAGAAGAAGAAGCAAAAGAAGAAGCAGAAGAAGAAGAAGAAGAAGAAGCAGAAGAAGAACAACAAGCAGAAGAAGAAGAAGAAGAAGAGGGCGTGATGGATGACAAAGGTGGAGGCCCGACTGATCCTTTTTTCGGCCCAGGTGACAAAAGCGATAGAAAAAGAGAGCCGGGCAATAAATTAAGGCGCGGGACCTAACATAATGATAATTCGAAAAAAAGGAGGAGCGGGAAGACTAATGGATCGGCGGCAGAGACGGGAGGAGGAGGAGGAGGAGGAGAGGAGGAGATGAAAGGGGAAGGAGGAGAAGGGGGAAGAAGGAAAAGGCGGACGAATAAGAAGGGGGGAAAGAGGAGGAGAAGGGGGAAAGCAGGAGGAGTAGGAGGAGAAGAGGAGGAGGTGAAAGGGGAAGGAGGAAAAGGGGGAAGAGGGAAAAAGGGAACGAATGAGAAAGGGTGAAAGAGAAGGAGAAGGGGGGAAGGAGGAGGAGAAGGAGGAGGAGAGGAGGAGTTGAAAGGGGATGGAGGAGAAGGGGTAAGAAGGAAAAGGGGGACGAATGTGAAGGAGGGATAGAGGAGGAGAAGGGGGAAAGGAGGAGGAGGAGGAGGGAGAAGGTGGAAGGGAAAGGAGGGATAGGGGGCAGGAGGAAATAAGGGAAGGAGAAGGTGAAGGGGGAAAGAGGAGAAGGGGAAAGGAGGAGGAGAAGGGGAAAGGAGGAGGTGAAGGGGGAAAGAGGTGAAGGGGAAAGGAGGAGGTGAAAGGGAAAAGGAAGAGTAGAGGAGGAGGGAGAAGGTGGAGGGGGAGGAGGAATAGGGGGGCAGGAGAAAATACGGGAAGGAGTAGGTGAAGGGGGAAAGAGGAGAAGGGGAAAGGAGGAGGTGAAGGGGGAAAGGAGGAGGAGGAGGAGGAGGGAGAAGGTGGAGGGGAAGGAGGAATAGGAGGGCAGGAGAAAATACGGGAAGGAGTAGGTGAAGGGGGAAAGAGGTAAATGGGAAAAGTAGGTGAGGGGGAAATGAGGTAGTGAAAGAGAGAGAGAAAGAGAAAGAGAGGAGAAAATGTGGGGCGGGGAGACAAAAGCGCCCGAAGCATTTCAAAATAATTAACTGGGTTTCGGGGCGGCGGCAGCTACGGAGGCGTGAGGACCCAGCGCTATTTACGATAAAAGCGAACAACATTGCGTTATTGAATCA